>NW_024070205.1:62983361-62984859 GCF_014754425.2 Oryx dammah | reverse complement strand
GTACGACAGAGGATGAGATGGCTGGATGGCATCACTGACTGGATGGATGTGAGTCCGAGTGAACTCTGGGAGTTGGTGATGGACAGGGGGGCCTGGCGTGCTGCAATTCATGGGGTCGCAAAGAATCAGACACAACTGAGCCATTGAATTGAACTGATCTTCTGTTCTGCAGGAGGATTCTTTGACACAGAACCACCAGGGAAGCCCAATCTATAATTTTAGAATTCACTAAAAATTGTTGAGAATTGCTGCAATTTTCCAGGTCAGTTTTTCTCAATCAGGGATGGTTTTTCTTGCCAAGGAATATTTGACAATGTCTCTGCGACTGGCGCACTAAGTACAGGCGGCTGTGAACTGTGCACTAAGCGCAGGCCTCTGCTACTGGCGCACTAAGCACAGCCGAGAGGAGCTACCCCACGTCCGAGGTCAGGGGCAGAACCCGGGAGGATCCCATTCCTGAAGGGCGGCGGCCAAGAGGAGTGACCCCACATTTGAAGTCAGGGGCAGCGGCCAAAAGTGGCAGGCTGCGACGGCGCAGGAACAGCCCAGAGGAACTACCCTGCGTCCGACGTCAGGGGCAGAGGCCAGGAGGAGCCACCCAGCCTCCAAGACCAGGGGCGGTGGCTGGGAGGAGCCACCCCATGCCCAAGGCCAGGAGACTAGGTATGGAAGAGCAACCCCACTTCCAAGGAGTGGTGGCTACACAGGTGCAGGAGGGCCTAGAGGAGCCATCCTACACTGAAGGACAGGAAAGGCAGCGATGAGGAGATAACCCTCATCCAAGGTAAGTTGCAGTGGCTGTGCTTTGCTGGAGCAGCCATGAAGAGATACCCCATGCCCAAGGTAAGAGAAACCCAAGTAATATGGTAGGTGTTGCAAGAGGGTATCAGAGAGCAGACACACTGAAACCATACTCACAGAAAAATAGTCAATCTAATCACACTAGGACCACAGCCTTGTCTAACTCAATGAAACTAAGCGATGCCCGTGGGGCAACCCAAGACGGGCGGGTCATGGTGGAGAAGTCTGACAGAATGTGGTCCAGTGGAGAAGGGAATGGCAAACCACTTCAGTATTCTTGCCTTGAGAACCCCATGAACAGTATG
This sequence comes from Oryx dammah, assembly GCF_014754425.2. Taxonomy (NCBI): domain Eukaryota; kingdom Metazoa; phylum Chordata; class Mammalia; order Artiodactyla; family Bovidae; genus Oryx; species Oryx dammah. Next base: position 62,983,753 of record NW_024070205.1, on the reverse strand, counting down.
AAAAGGCAAAATGATAGGATAGTGAAAGAGGAACTCCCCAGGTCAGTAGGTGCCCAATATGCTACTGGAGATCAGTGGAGAAATAACTCTAGAAAGAATGAAGGGATGGAGCCAAAGCAAAAACAATACCCAGCTGTGGATGTGACTGGTGATAGAAGCAAGGTCCGATGCTGTCAAGAGCAATATTGCATAGGAACCTGGAATGTCAGGTCCATGAATCAAGGCAAATTGGAAGAGGTCAAACAAGAGATGGCAAGAGTGAACATTGACATTCTAGGAATCAGCGAACTAAAATGGACTGGAATGGGTGAATTTAACTCAGATGACCATTATATCTACTACTGCAGGCAGGAATCCCTCAGAAGAAATGGAGTAGCCATCATGGTCAACAA
>NW_024070205.1:62896797-62983261 GCF_014754425.2 Oryx dammah | reverse complement strand
TATATCTACTACTGCAGGCAGGAATCCCTCAGAAGAAATGGAGTACCATCATGGTCAACAAAAGAGTTCGAAATGCAGTACTTGGATGCAATCTCAAAAACGACAGAATGATCTCTGATCATCTGCAAGGTGAACCATTCAATATCACAGTAATCCAAGTCTATGCCCCAACCAGTAATGCTGAAGAAGCTGAAGTTGAATGGTTTTATGAGGACCTACAAGACCTTTTAGAACTAACACCCAAAAAAGATGTCCTTTTCATTATAGGGGACTGAAATGTGAAAGTAGGAAGTCAAAAAACACCTGGAGTAACAGGCACATTAGGCCTTGGAATACGGAATGAAGCAGGGCAAAGACTAATAGAGTTTTGCCAAGGAAAATGCACAGGTCAGAGCAAACACCCTCTTCTAACTCTACACATGACATCACAAGATGGTCAACACTGAAATCAGATTGATTATACTCTTTGCAGCCAAAGATGGAGAAGCTGTGTACAGTCAACAAAAACAAGACCAGAAGCTGACTATGGCTCAGATCATGAACTCCTTATTACCAAATTCAGACTTAAATTGAAGAAAGTAGGGAAAACCACTAGACCATTCAGGTATGACCTAAATCAAATCCCTTATGATTATACAGTGGAAGTGGGAAATAGATTTAAGGGCCTATATCTGATAGATAGAGTGCCTGATGAACTATGGAATGAGGTTCGTGACATTGTACAGGAGACAGGGAGCAAGACCATCCCCATGGAAAAGAAATGCAAAAAACAACATGGCTGTTTGGGGAGGCCTTACAAATAACTGTGCAAAGAAGAGAGGCGAAAAGCAAAGGAGAAAAGGAAAGATATAAGCATCTGAATGGAGAGTTCCAACGAATAGCAAGGAGAGATAAAAAAGCCTTCTTCAGCAATCAATGCAAAGAAATAGAGGAAAAGAATAGAATGGGAAAGACTAGAGATCTCTTCAAGAAAATTACAGATACCAAGGGAACATTTCTTGCAAAGATGGGCTTGATAAAGGACAGAAACGGTATGGACCTAACATAAGCCAAAGATATTAAGAAGAGGTGGCAAGAATACACAGAGGAACTGTACAAAAAAGATCTTCATGATCCGGATAATCACGATGGTGTGATCACTCATCTAGAGTCAGACATCCTGGAATGTGAAGTCAAGTGGGCCTTAGAAAGCATCAGTACGATCAAAGCCAGTGGAGGTGATGGAATTTCAGTAGAGCTATTTCAAATCCTGAAAGATGATGCTGTGAAAGTTCTGCACTCAATATGCCACCAAATGTGGAAAACTCAGCAGTGGCCACACGACTGGAAAAGGTCAGTTTTCATTCCAATCCCAAAGAAAGGCAATGCCAAAGAATGCTCAAACTACCACACAATTGCACTCATCTCACATGCTAGTAAAGTAATTTTCAAAATTCTCCAAGCCAGGCTTCAGCAATACATGAAGTGTGAACTCCCTGATGTTCAAGCTGGTTTTAGAAAAGGCAGAGGAACCAGAGATCGAATTGCCAACATCTGCTGGATCATGGAAAAAGCAAGAGAGTCCCAGAAAAACATCTATTTCTGCTTTATTGACTATGCCAAAGCCTTTGACTCAGTGGATCACAATAAATTGTGGAAATTCTGAGAGAGATGAGAATACCAGACCACCTGACCTGCCTCTTGAGAAATCTGTATGCAAGTCAGGAAGCAACAATTAGAACTGGACATGGAACAACAGACTGGTTCCAAATAGGAAAAGGAGTATGTCAAGGCTGTATACTGTCACCCTGCTTATTTAACTTATATGCATAGTACATCATGAGAAACGCTGGACTGGAAGAAACACAAGCTGGAATCAAGATTGCCAGGAGAAATATAAATAACCTCAGATATGCAGATGATACCACCCTTAAGGCAGAAACTGAAGAAAAACTAAAAAGCCTCTTGATGAAAGTGAAAGTGGAGAGTGAAAAATTTGCTTAAAGCTCAACATTCAGAAAACGAAGATCATGGCATCTGGTCCCATCACTTCATGGGAAATAGATGGGGAAACAGTGGAAACAGTGTCAGACTTTATTTTTGGGGGCTCCAAAATCACTGCAGATATTGATTGCAGCCATTAAATTAAAAGACGCCTACTCCTTGGAAGAAAATTTATGACCAACCTAGATAGCATATTGAAAAGCAGAGACATTACTTTGCCGAATAAGGTCCGTCTAATCAATGCTATGGTTTTTCCAGTGGTCATGTATGAATGTGAGAGTTGGAGTTTGAAGAAGGCTGAGCACCGAAGAACTGATGCTTTTGAAGTGTGGTGTTGGAGAAGACTCTTGAGAGTCCCTTGGACTGCAAGGAGATCCAACCAGTCCATTCTAAAGGAGATCAACCCTGGGATTTCTTTGGAAGAAATGATGCTAATGCTAAAACTCCAGTACTTTGGCCACCTCATGTGAAGGGTTGACTCATTGGAAAAGACTTTGATGCTAGGAGGGATTGGGGGCAGGAGGAGAATGGGACGCCAGAGGATGAGATGGCTGGATGGCATCACTGACTGGATGGACGTGAGTGTGAGTGAACTCTGGGAGTTGGTGATGGACAGTGGTCCTGGCGTGCTGCGATTCATGGGGTCGCAAAGAGTCGGACACGACTGAGTGACTGAACTGAAGACGTATTTTGTTCTTGCTGGGGTGGTACCCTACTTGCTTCTGGTTGGTGGAGGTCAGAAATGCTATTAAACATTTTACAATGCATGATGACTTCATGCTACAAAGAGCTATCCTATTCAAAGGCCAGCACTACCAAGGCTGAGCAACTTTGCTCTAAATTGTATAGTATACTAAAAAACAACAATAACCCAATGAATTTGAGCCATTATTAAGGTCAAAATTTAGTATAACATTCTTCCTCACCTAAATTCTGTATTTTTTACTTGTTTTTCTAATAAACCTGATCTAAGAAACTAAGAAAAAAGATTTTTTTAAAAATTATTTGTCTAAAACTAATATGTTACAAGAAACAATTTTTCTTCTGTGTAAAGTGGTGTTAACAAGTCCAGGCTCACTTTTCAGACACACAATAGGCCAATGAAGCAGAAATGTGAGAGGTTGAGGCAAGGAAGAGACTTTAATAGGTGATCCAGCTGACCAACAAGATGGCAGACTAACGCATCTAAATAACCAACTTATCAGGGTCTGGATGTGTTTCTTTTATAGACCAGAAGTCAAGGGAGGTAGGGAATTAAAGTAAAAAGGACAAATATCCGTATGGTCAAAGCTATTGTTTTCTCAGTGGTCACGTATGGATATGAAAGTTGGAACATAAAGAAGGCTGACAGCTGAGAAATGATGCTTTTGAACTGTGGAGAAGACTCTTGAGAGTCTTGGAGAAGACTCTTGAGCGTCCCTTGCTGGTCTTGTTTTTGCTGACTGTATAGAGCTTCTCCAACTGTAGCTGCAAAGAATATATCAGTCTGATTTGGCTGTTAGCCATCTGGTGATGTCCATGTGTAGAGTCTTCTCTTGTGTTGTTGGAAGAGGGTGTTTGCTATAGCCAGTGCATTCTCTTGGCAAAACTCTATTAGACTTGTTCTGCTTCATTCTGTACTCCAAGGCCAAATTTGCCTGTTATTCCAGGTGTTTGTTGATTTCCTACTTCATATTCTATCACCCTATAAAGACAAGGACATCTTTTTTGAGTGTTAGCTCTAGAAGGTCTTGTAGGTTTTCATACAACCATTCAACTTCAGCTTCTTCAGCATTACTGCTTGGGGGCTGACTGTGGCTCAGTTCATGATGTCCTTATAGCCAAATTCACACTTAAAATGAAGAAAGTAGGAAAACCACTAGACCATTCAGGTATGATCTAAATCAAATCCCTATGATTATACAGTGGAAGTGAGAAATAGATTTAAGGGACTAGATCTGATAGACAGAGTGCCTGATGAACTATGGATGGAGGTTTGGGATATTGTACAGGAGACAGGAATCAAGACCATCCCCAAGAGATAGAAATTCAAAAAGGCAAAATGGCTGTGTGAGGAGGCCTTACAAATAGCTGTGAAAAGAAGAGAAGCAAAAAGCAAAAGAGAAAAGGAAATACATACCCATTTGAATGCAGAGTTCCAAAGAATAGCAAGGAGAGATAAGAAAATCTTCCTCAGTGATCAGTACAAACAAATAGAGGAAAGCAATAGAATCGGAAAGACTAGAGATCTCTTTAGGAAAATTAGAGATATCAAGGGAATATTTCATGCAAAGATGGGCTCAATAAAGGACAGAAATTGTATGGACCTAAAAGAAGCAGAAGATATTAAGAAGAGGTGGCAAGAATACACGGAAGAACTGTACAAAAAAAAAATCTACATGACCCAGATAATCATGATGGTGTGATCACTCATCTAGAGCCAAATATCCTGGAATGTGAAATCAAGTCGGTCTTAGGAAGCATCACTATGAACAAAGCTAGTGAAAGGGATGGAATTCCAGTTGATCTAATTCAAATCCTAAAAGATGATGCTGGTAAAGTGCTACATTCAATATGCCAGCAAATTTGGAAAACTAAAAAAAAAATTTTTTTTGGAAAACTCAGCAGTGGCCACAGGACTGGAAAATATTAGTTTTCATTCTAATCCCAAAGAAAGGCAATGGCTAAGATTGCTCAAACTATCGAACAATTGCGCTCATCTCACACACTAGTAAAGTAATGCTCAAAATTCTCCAAGCCAGGCTTCAACACTATGTGAACCATGAACTTCCAGATGTTCAAGCTGGATTTAGAAAAGGCAAAAGAACCAGAGATCAAATTGCCAACATTCGTTGTCATTGAAAAAGCAAGAGAGTTCCAGAAAAAACATCTATTTCTGCTTTATTGACTATGCCAAAGCCTTTGACTGTGTGGAACACAATAAACTGTGGAAAATTCTGAAAGAGATGGGAATATCATACCACCTGACCTGCCTCTTGAGAAATATGTATGCAGGTCAGGAAGCAACAGTTAGAACTGGACATGGAACAACAGACTGGTTCCAAATAGGAAAAGGAGTACGTCAAGGCTCTATATGGTCCCCCTGCTTATTTAACTTATATGCAGAGTACATCATGAGAAACGCTGGACTGGAGGAAGCACAACCTGGAATCAAGATTGCCAGGAGAAGTATCAATAACCTCAGATATGCAGATGACACCACCCTTATGGCAGAAAGTGAAGAGGAACTAAAAAGCCTCTTGATGAAAGTGAAAGGGAAAAGTGAAAAAGTTGGCTTAAAGCTCAATATTCAGAAAACTAAGATGATGGAATATCGTCAAATCACTTCATAGCAAATAGATGGGGAAAGAGTGGAAACAGTGAGAGATGACAGAGGGTGAGATGACTGGATGGCATCACCAACTCAACGGACATGAGTTTGAGTAAACTTCAGGAGTTGTGATATCCAGGGAGGCCTGGCATGCTGCAATCCAAGGTGTCTCAAAAAGTTGGATACGACTGAGTTCCTGAAGTGAACTGAACTGGACTACAGGGAGATGTAATCAATTATTCAATCCTGAAAGAAATCTGTCCTGAATACTCATTGGAGGGACTGATGCTGAGGTTGAAGTTCCAATAATTTGGCCACCTGATGCCAAATGCTGACTCATTGGAAAAGACCCTGATGCTGGGAAGGATTAAAGGCAGGAGGAGAAGGGAATGACAGAGGATGAGATGGGTGGATGGCATCACCACCTCAAAGAACATGAATTTGAACAAACTCCAGGAGATGGTGAAGGACAAGGAAGCCTGGTGTGCTGCAGTCCATGAGGTAGCAAAGAGTTGTACATCACTGAGCAACTGAACAGCAATAAATCTTGCAAATATCTCTCAAAATGGCAAGTCTCAGGCAGCAGATGTGTTAGTTTTTTCCTGCCATCCACAGGTGGACAGGGTTTTGAATAAAGGCACTTTAATAGTCAGGCAGAGGGGCACACTTGTATAAATACACACATGATCCTCAGCAGATTTAGAAAGAAGGGAGGATGGAAGAAAGGAAAGAAGGAGAACTTTTTTTTAATAAAAAAATCCTCACCTCCCTATATCAGTTCAGTCAGTCAGTTCAGTCACTCAGTCGTGTCCGACTCTTTGCAACCCCATGAATCGCAGCATGCCAGGCCTCCCTGTCCATCACCAACTCCTGGAGCAAACTTGTGTCCATCGAGTCGGTGATGCCATCCAGCCATCTCATCCTCTGTCGTCCCCTCTTCCTCCTGCCCCCAATCCCTCCCCGCATCAGAGTCTTTTCTATTGAGTCAACTCTTTGCATGAGGTGGCCAAAGTACTGGAGTTTCAGCTTTAGCATCATTCCTTCCAAAGAACATCCAGGGCTGATCTCCTTTAGAATGGACTGGTTGGATCTCCTTGCAGTCCAAGGGACTCTCAGGAGTCTTCTCTAACACCACAGTTCAAAAGCATCAATTCTTCAGTGCTCAGTGTCAAAGAAAAAGAGGGAAATTTGATTGCACATGAAATTAAAATTACTGCTGGTGTGGGAACTTCACTAGTGGTCCAGTGGTTTAAGAATCTGCTTCTCAGTGCAGGGGGCATGGTCTTGATCCCTGGATGGGAAGCTGCATGTTCCCCCTTGCAGATCAACTAAGTCAGCATGCTGCAAGTAGAGAAAGCCTGCATATCCCTTTGAAGACCCAGTTTAGTCAAAATAATAATAATTATAATTATTATTGCTGTTTGAACCACTGCTACTGTTGGGAAGATTGCTACAGCCTTATGAAAAAGAGATTCTGGTGTCAACATCATTGACACCTCTGGAACTGACTACAGCTAGTAGGATTTCTCTTCCTTCTGCTTTCTAACCTCATGTGGATGTTTTCTAATCAGATCCTTCATGTTAGATATCATAAAGGACATAGGTTAGCCAGAGACATCTGAATAGTGAATCACTATCTTTATAAGGTGATAACAGTGGTCTGTTGTGTATATATATATATATATATATCTCATATATATAACTATTATCAAATGAAAGAGCAAAAACCAAAACTTTAAATCATTATGTCAGGAAAAACTTAACAAGTTCTCCAACATTAACTGAACTCTAGAATGTAAACAAAGGGTGTGTTCCCTTTATAGATTCAAAATGTTTCTTTTCTATAGAAATCTCTGTTTTAACAATAATAGCTTGTATATTTGTTTCATTTTCATTTAACTTTTTATTCTCCAGTATCCTGAAGTTTCAAGAAAGCCAATAACTGTTGTCAGGAAACATGCATGCATCTTTAGGAAGGACTGAAATATATAATGATAAGCAATATACAGAATGGAATCAAATAAATTATTTTTCTTTATTCCATTGGAGTAAAAATCCTCTATAGTAGAAGGTGTCAAAAGAACATATCACATTTACTTCTTTTTTTATGTGTTACTTGAAATCTAACATTTCCTGGTAGATGAACATGAACAGTTCAGAGATGTGAACATTTGTAAGATTTGATCCAAGGTCACTTTTGCCTTTAAAAAGTACCAAAGCTTCTACACATGATACTTCTCCATTATAATAGTAAAATAATTTTAAGGTCACCAAACAGCATTGATTCATTTTTTAAAATAAGAATCTAAACTTTATAAGAACAGAAAAATCTTTATTGAAGATATCAATAAAGAAGGCATTTTAGGATACAATCCATAAAGGATGTTTCCACTGTGTAAAAAGGAGTCGTTGCTGTTGTTGAGTCACTAAAGTTGGGTCCAACTCTTTTGCAATCCCATGGCCTGTGGCCCCCCAGGTTCCTCTGTCCATGGGATTTCCCAGGCAAGAATCCTGGAATGATTGTCATTTCCTACCTTAGGGTATTTTCCCAGCCCAGGGATCAAACTCACATCTCTTGCATGGGCAGGTGGGTTCTTTAGCCACCAGGGAATCCTTGAAGAGGATTAGAGTTTGTAAGGTTAGAAAAGTTTTAATTATTTTGTTCTTTTCAGTTAGTTCTGAAAAATCTTGAGAAAATTAATTGAATGCTTACCTATGACAAAGGTTTCTTTCTTTATGTATATGATTTTTTTTAATGAGAATAACTTTATTCTAATTTTACTTCACCACACTAAAAGTAAAATTAGAGCAAAATATCCCTAAATACATATGAATTTATGTATCTGTATTCTGAAAGAGGAGAGTGAAAAAGTTGGCTTAAAGCTCAACATTCAGAAAACGAAGATCGTGGCATCCAGTCCCATCACTTCATGGGAAATAGATGGGGAAACAGTGGAAACAGTGTCAGACTTTATATTTTTGGGCTCCAAAATCACTGCAGATGGTGACTGCAGCCATGAAATTAAAAGACACTTACTCCTTGGAAGAAAAGTTATGATCAACCTAAATAGCATATTCAAAAGCAGAGACAATACTTTGCCAACTAAGGTCTGTCTAGTCAAGGCTATGGTTTTTCCACTGGTCATGTATGGATGTGAGAGTTGGACTGTGAAAAAACCTGAGGCTGAAGAATTGATGCTTTTGAAGTGTGGTGTTGGAGAAGACTCCTGAGAGTCCCTTGGACTGCAAGGAGATCCAACCAGTCCATTCTGAAGGAGATCAGCCCTGGGATTTCTTTGGAAGGAATGATGCTAAAGATGAAACTCCAGTACTTTGGCCACCTCATGCGAGGAGTTGACTCATTGGAAAAGACTGATGCTGGGAGGGATTGGGGGCAGGAAGAGAAGGGGACACCAGAGGATGAGATGGCTGGATGGCATCACTGACTCGATGGATGTGAGTGTGAGTGAACTCCGGGAGTTGGTGATGGACAGGGGGGCCTGGCGTGCTGCGATTCATGGGGTCGCAAAGAGTCGGACACGACTGAGCAACGGAACTGAACTAAAACTTTATAAAATAAATCTCATAAATCATATTATATTCAATAATATTTCATTATTTTAAGAGCAATGACTCTATAATTTTATAGGTAAATATACATACACTTTTGTAAAAATGGCTGTTCAAATTAACATTGTTTTCTGAGCTTACACATGTATATATTCCTTATGAAAGCCATGAGACAGATAAATCTGTCTATTCATCTATTTATCTATGACATTTTCATGAAGAAACGATTTTTAAAGATAGATATTTTAAAGAGAAAATCTATCTTACATGACACCTTTTATAAATAAAAATATATATCCACACAAGACTGTTTATAAGTAGCAATGGACATATTCACACAAATTTATTTAGAATTTGATATAACAGCATTCGATTGTCAGAAACTGCCCCTCTGTGCCTGTGTTATTCTCCATACTGTGGAAAGTCACATTGCTCTTGTCAGTACAACAGGCTTAAAGCTTAAAGTAATAACAACCCCTGAGGAGCAGCCCTCAACCAAAAGATATATATATATATATATCATATATATATATCAGTTCAGTTAGTCACTCAGTCATGTCCGACTCTCTGCGACCCCATGAATCACAGCACGCCAGGCTCCCTGTCCATTGCCAACTCCCGGAGTTCACTCAGACCCACGTCATTGAGTCAGTGATGCCATCCAGCCATCTCATCCTCTGGCGTCCCCTTTTCCTCCTGCCGCCAATCCCTCCCAGCATCAGAGTCTTTTCCAATGAGTCAACTCCTCGCATGAGGTGGCCAAAGTACTGGAGTTTCATCTTTAGCATCATTCCTTCCAAAGAAATCCCAGGGCTGATCTCCTTCAGAATGGATTGGTATATATATATTTCAGAATCACATGTTTTACACTGTTTCCCAGTGCCTCCTATAGGAATAAACTCAGTCACTTATAGTCAGCTGACTTAATAATGAAAACTTTAATGGCTCTAATTGGATATTTTAATTCCTTTATCAATTCCCCATTGCACAATTTATGTTTCTTGCACATGCCAAATAAATTGCTTACACATATCCTTGTGTAAGGTTGAATAAGCCTATTGACAAAAAAGGACAATACTGTTGATAAACATCCTGTGATCACAGGATCTCTATAACTTCACAGTTGATAAGAATCTCCAATATTGTTAAATATGATGAAACAGTAAAAAGGTAAAGAATATTTTATTATTAGATATAAAACATACAGGCAATATCTAGCATTTAAGGGGTAAGCTGGCAGTGGTAATGATAAGAACATGTAGTTTTTGGATGGTTATAGTTAAGTATTATTAACGCACTGAAAAAAAAAAAAAGATAAAGAAAGAAACTATTGGTCTAAATTGCCCAGTGATCATTCCAGGGCATTGTGTGATTGTCATACAGCTTTGATGATAATATAATAAGACTTATCAAGTACAATTGAAAGGCAGATTGTCCCAAAAACTAGTTCCATAACTGATTATGAGCAATAGAAGGGAATGTTCAATTCACACCCCTGGCAAATTTCCTGAGCCAACAGAACATGCTGAGGAATGGATTTTGAGGGCGCTAGATGAGAGGGAAGATGCAATGACAGATAAGGAGATTTTGATTTTAACCAATATTATTTCCATCAGTAGTGTATGACAGTTTGGGATGCCCCACGTCTTTGATTTATATTTGGTCTTCTCTGAAGCTTTCATTTAAGCATTTTGGTGGGTAGAACATAGCCTTGTATTTTGATTTTCTTTTTAATTTCTCCTAATGTCTAATGAATTTGATCACCATTTTTTTCTTTTTCTTTTTAAATTATGAAAGTATGAAACAACATTTACAGGACTTGGAAAATAAGAACAAAGTTACACATAGTTTCACTATATATTACAATTACTTTTTAAATAGGTAAGTTAAGATTTTTAGTTGGAGTTTCAATATCAAACTCTCAAAAAGTAATAGAATGAATATACAGAAAGGTAGAAGGTTAATAGTAGACCTGAAAAGCACCATAAACCAATTCAACATAACTAAAATTTATACAATTTTCATGCAACAGTAGGATACAAGTTCTATTCAATTTCCCATAGACTATAAACTAGGAGACACTGGAACATATCCAGGGGAATAAAAAGAGATGTTAAAATTTCATGGACTAAAGATATTGAAATCATACAGAGTCTGTTTTCCTGTCATTGTGGAGTTAAGTTAGAAATCAATATCAAAAGATATTTGAAAATAACCCACATATTTTCAAGTGCAATGTGACATTTACCAAGAGAGATCTTTGACTTCGTCATCAAAAGCCTCAATAAAGTTGCTGCTGCTGCCACTATATCGCTTCAGTCGTGTCCGACTGTGCGACCCCAGAGAAGGCAGCCCACCAGGCTCCCCCGTTCCTGGGATTCTTCATGCAAGAACACTGGAGTGGGTTGCCATTTCCTTCTCCAATGCCTGAAAGTGAAAAGTGAAAGTGAAGTCGCTCAGTTGTGTCCTGATGATGCTAGTGGCTTGTAAACTCTGATTTGCAGCTCTCAGAAACTGATAGTATCAAATAAGCATTGTTAAAATCCTACCACCCCTGGCTAACCTTTACTGTCAATTCTTTGAAATTGCATCTTTAGGGCTGGTTATGTTCCTTCACTGTAGCTTCTGATTATCCTCAAGCACAAACCCTAAAATCCATACACAGTCTCTTCAAGTACAAAGGCTCGCTTCAGGACAAACCGCAAGGTGAGGTAGTGTTTCTTACTATGTCTGTAGTGCCTACTGGGTGTAATGCCCCTGGACAGGCTAGCTGGATGGCAGCACAATATGGGGGCCCACACGGTCAGCTTTTCCATAGTTCCACTTGCTCCCTATTCTGTCTGAACACCGCCCCGCAGTCAACATTGAATTCTGAAGTCACTGAGGACTTCAGCCTGGCTTCATTCTGAAGTTGTACTCCTATGTAACTGAATCCAGTTCTTCATTATTAATTCAACGGAGCTTCCAAAACATGTCAGGCATATTCTTAGGAAGCGTCCTGAGATGGAGCAGCAGGGTCCTGGCTTTCAGGCCCTGGAGACGGTGCTGGCACGGCTTCTCTTTTCTGGGCTGCCAGGAGCTCATGAACCGCTCATTCTATCTGTGGTCTGAAGATGTGGTTCTCCTTTTCGGGCCCCTCCGCCACCTCTCCACGACCTAGGCCCTCTGTTCCTGAGAGGAAGCCTTCCTCGGGCCCCTTGGCGGACCCGTTGCGCAGCTATAGCTGACGGCGCGGGCTGCGGCTGGCGCCAGCGGTCCAGGCGGGGCGGCAGCTCCATCAACCCGGCCTCACTGCCCTCGGCGACCTGCAGCTCATTGCGCTCACCGTGGAGCAACTCAAGAGCCGGGGGCTGTTTGACAGCTTCCCCCGGGACTGCCTGGCCGACGTGGACACCAAGCCAGCTTACCAAAACCTGAGACAAAAAGTGGATAATTTGGGGTCAACGCATCTGGACAAGCAGGAATGGAATCCCACGATGAACAAAAACCAATTGCAAAATGGTCTGAGGCAGAGTGTGGTTCAGTCGGGGATGTTGGAAGCTGGAGTCAATAACGTTAGAAGACTGAAAAAACACAGAGGGTAATTGCAGAGAAGAAAGCATTAAATGAGAAATTAATATCAAAAATACTTTTAAAACCCCTGTATTTGGAAATTAAATGTGCATTTTTAAATGGTGGATTTATCTAAGAAGCCATGACAAGAAAAATTAGAAAATATTTGTAACAGAATAAAAATGAAAAGAGAATTTACCAGAATGTATTGCATGTAGCTGAAGCTGTTCAATGCAAACAAATATTGTGTGGAATATTGAATATGTAAACAAATAATGGACACTAGCACACAATTTTGTGAAATTTGAACAAAATCTGTACTTTAGTTAATGATACTGTATCATATCCTAATTTCCTGTCTTTTTCTTTAACAACATAGTATTTCTGTATATTCTCAGAATTGGATTAAAAGTTTCAAACCTCATTCAAAATTTTTTCTTAAATCACTAAAGTAATAAACTAACTGGACTTTTAACAGTAATATTAGATTCCAAAATACACAGAATTATATCAAAGTTTTGAGTGAATATAAATTAGAAATCTACCGTTCCATTCATACTAAGTCAAACAAGTGGAATAAAAATGTCATAATTTTTTTTAGCTAGGCAAAAATTCATAGGCTTTCTAAAATATATATATTATATTATACATATATAAGTTTTTCTACTATTCTTGATAAAGGCTTACTACCATTTAATAGGAAAACCTGTAATCACTTTTTAAAATCCAGATGCATATCAGAAATATCTTGGAAATTTTTGAAAATACAAATGTCTGGATATTGCTTCTTTTTGTTGTTATTCTTTCTCAAGCCTTGATCGCCTTTTTGTGCATTGTGAAATCAACAAAGCAGAGTTTCAAAATCCTTTGCCAATTTTTCTATTTAAGGCTCAGCTTTTTTATTTCCTTTTTTGATGTATAAATTTAGAATATGAGTCTTTTGTTGGATGTATGTATTACAATTTTTTTTTCTTATGGAAGGTGTGTTCTCACTTAAATTGTATTCTTTTGCATCAGTTACACAAGATTGGATATTTGAAAGTACTCACAAGACCCTTCAGTGTTTACTCATCTAAGCCTCTAATAAAAGCAAAGGTTAGAGAATTTCTTCATGGAACATATTCTCAAGTGACTCAGGATTTTTACACATGATAAATATACCTGGAGCCAGTATCATTACACAGCTGGAGTTTCTGCTTGAAGCATGGAAAAGTCAATGGCTTACAATTCATGAAATAATGATAATATTGAGATGACAGAGTGCTGAAAATAGGTTAAAAAAAAAACTCAACAAAATAAGGATGTCAATATTAATATATCGCATAAGACCAGAGAACAGAAAACTGTGTTTGAGTGAACTCTGGGAGATATTGAAGAACAGGGAAGCCTGGCATGATGCAGTCCGTGGGGTCTCAAAGAGTCAGACACAACCTAGCCACAGAACAACAGCAATAAGGTTTTCCAGGAAGCACTAGAGACATGCTCTTCAATAAAACCCATAATAATGGTTCTCTTATAGGAGCATGGGCATCACTGAGAAGCCAGCATTGATGGGAGGGGGTTGTTATAGCGCTTCAGTTCAGTTTAGTTCAGTCGCTCTGTCGTGTCCAACTCTTTGCAACCCCATAGACTGCAGCACGCCAGGCCTCCATGTCCATCAGTTTCTCAAACTCATGTCCTTTGAGTTGGTGATGCCCTCCAACCATCTCATTCTCTGTCAGCCCCTTCTCCTCCTGCCTTCAATCTTTCCCAGCATCAGGGTCTTTTCAAATGAGTCAGTTCTTTGCATTAGTATTGGAGTCTACCTTCAGCATCAGTCCTTCCAAGATTCTTCTTCAACACCACAGTTCAAAAGCGTCAGTTCTTCGGTGCTGAGCTTGCTTTATAGTCCAACTCTCACATGCATACATGACTACTGGAAAAACCATAGCTTTGACTAGATGGACCTTTGTCAGCGAAGTAATGCTTCTGCTTTTTAATATGCTATCTAGATTGGTGATGACTTTTCTTCCAAGGAACAAGTATCTTTTAATTACATGGCTGCAGTCATCATCTAGAGAGATTTTGGAGAGCAAGAAAATAAAGTCCATCACTGTTTCCATTGTTTCCCCATCTATTCACCATGATATAATGGGATCAGATGCCATACTCTTCATTTTTGAATGTTGAGTTTTAAGCCATCATTTTCACTCTATACTTTCACTTTCATCAAGAGGCTCTTTAGTTTTTCTTCACTTTCTGCCATAAGGGTGGTGTCATCTACATATCTGAGATATGATATCTGATATCATATCTGTGATATCTACATATCTCCTGGCAATCTTGATTCCACCTTGTGCTTCATCCAGCCCAGCGTTTCTCATGGTGTACTCTGCATATAAGTTAAAAAAGCAGGGTGACAATATACAGCCTTGAGATACTCTTTTTCCTATTTGGAACCAGTCTGTTGTTCCGTGTCCAGTTCTAACTGTTGCTTCCTGACTTGTATACAGATTTCTTAAGAGGCAGGTTAGGTGTTCTGGTATTCCCATTTCTAGAAGAATTTTCCACTATTTTTTGTGATCCACACAGTCAAAGGCTTTGGCCTAGTCAACAAAGCAGAAATAGATGTTTTCTGGAGCTTTCTTGCTTTTTTGATGGTCCAACCAATGTTTGATCATCTGGTTCCTCTGCCTTTTCTAAAGCCAGCAAGAACATCTGAAAGTTCATGGTTCACATACAGTTGAAGCCTGGCTTGGAGAATTTTGAGCATTACTTTGCTAGCGTGTGAGATGAGTGCAATTGTGCAGTAGTTTGAGCATTCTTTGGCATTGCCTTTCTTCAGATTTGGAATGAAACTGACCTTTTCCAGTCTTGTGGCCACTGCTGAGTTTTCCAAATTTGCTGGCATATTGAGTGCAGCACTTTCATAGCGTCATCTTTCAGGATTTGAAATAGCTCAACTGGAATTCCATCACCTCATCTAGCTTTTTTCATAGTGATTCTTCCTAAAGCCCATTTGACTTCACATTTCAGGATGTCTGGCTCTAGGTGAGTGATCACACCATCATGATTATCTGGGTCGTGAAGATCTTTTTTGTATAGTTCTTCTGTGTATTCTTGCCACCTCTTCTTAATATCTTCTGCTTCTGTTAGCTCCATACTATTTCTCTCCTTTACTGTGCCCATCTTTGCATGAAATAGTCCCTTGGCTTATCTCACTAGAATTAATGCAGTTAATAGGATTCTGCAATAGCAGAGGCCAGGTGGTTACATTGTACTTTTAGAAGGAAAATGGACATATGACTGTAAGAAGCAGACTGGAATCGAGGGAGTGTTAACTACCAGGAATTTGTGGCTGTGGATAATACATCATGCTGTCCCTAAGATCAAAAGTCATGGACAGCCAACAAGGATATTGATTGACCTACATAATCTTCAACCAAAAAATAAATTAGTTTCACCTTAGCCAGTTTCCTGACCTAAACCAGTTTCAGTCCTTGAATTCTTGAAACTAAGTGGAGCCACGGTCATCTAGAAGAAAGACCATGTGCTACCACAAGGAGAGCAGAGATTTGGTAGAAAACTTCCCTGCCAATGCAGGAAACATAAGAACCACAGGTTCAATCCCTGGGTCAGGAAGATCCAGAGAAAGGCATGGCAACCCTCTCCAGTGTCAACTGCCTAACATAAGCTGGTCTTAGTAGCTCCAGCACATTCCTGGGGAAGCCAGACCTTCATCTCGAGGAGTCTGAGCCCCTGATTTTGTAGCTAAAAATTACCATTTATGGTTATCTGCTGATAGGAAGCACCAATCACTTTCCCCCATAAATCTGTTTCCCTGCTCCTATTGGTTTATCAATACGAGAACCCTGGCATTTCTACCACTAGAGCCACCTAGGAAGCCCAGAAATTTGTGAGCTGGTTGTTAAATATAGCCATAGTTAAAAGTTAAATTATTTAAATTTGTAAGTAAACAAGTTACATGAAGACCAAAGGTAATAAATATTCAAAACTCATACCGTCCTATTTACTTTTTTGATTATCATTTATAATTCTGAGATCTACTATTTATTTATTTGGAAGTCATATGAAAATTCCATAGACGGAAGAGCCTGGTAGGCTACAGTCCATGGGGTCGCTAAGAGTTGGGCACGACTGAGCAAATTTACTTTCACTTTTCACTTTCATGCATTGGAGAAGGAAATGGCAACCCACTCCAGTATTCTTGCCTGGAGAATCCCAGGGACAGAGGAGCCTAGTGGGCTGCCATCTATGGGGTCGCACAGAGTCAGACACTACTGAAGTGACTTAGCAGCATATATAATGGTATGCTACTGTGCATCTCTCTCCAATTCAACCTCTAACCATACAAGGATAGCTTGAAATTGGCCATGATGAGAGTTTTATACCATGGAAATTTGGAAATGCTACAAATCAAGGATCAGTTTATTTTTTTGTTGACTGTCCAGAACAGCAGCCAACAGTTTATGGCCTACAGGCATAATATGTCTTGTGGCCTTTTTCTTCTAAAGACTACAAGCTAAGAAGCTTGTTTATATTTTAAACAGTTATTAAAAACAAACAAAAGAGAAAAAATGTATAAAAGGAATTGTACGTGGCCACAAGACTTAAAATGTTTATCTTCCTTTACAGAAAAAAATAATTGCTGATCTAGATTTTCCAAAGTGATAGAGAAGATGTTAATAGTGGAGATGAAACTTCAGAGTATGTAAGGTCTATAGCACACAAAATGAAGGAAATAGCTTCAGAAACTATTACCTGACATCATAATTTGAATATGCCAAAGAACAATAGTGCAGTTTTGACAAAGGTCTTGGCAGTTTCACTTTGCTCGTGCGCACATGCATGCATGCACTTGCATGCGTGCATGCGCTCAGTTGCTCAGCTGTGTCCTACCCTTTGTGATTCCATGGACTGTCACCCACCAGGCTCTTCTGTCCATGGGGATTCTCCAGGTTAGAATACTGGAGTGGGTTGCCATTTCCTATCTCAGAGGATCTTCCCGACCCAGAGATTGAACCTGAGTGTCCTGCCTATCCTGCATTTCCAGGCAGATCCTTTACCACTGTGTCACCTGTCAAGTCCAAATTTGTTTGCACACCGTGAAAAAAAACATATAAATGAAGATTCAGGTTGTAAGTGTACTTAGAGGGCCAGTAGTTAAGCAATTACCAGCACACCACTGAAGGTACCCCACTGACAAGACACTTTGGCCAGACCATCACTGTTTGAAGGTAAAGAGGTTCGACCATGCGTAGTAGAAGAGGGAAGTCCTGAGCTTCAGCGGTGACTTCGCAAATCATTGCATCAGAGAAGAGTGTGGCTTTTGCGCATTAACCTTTTTGTTATAAATGTCTTTCTTAGAAATTGTGACTGGTCATCACCTTGAAGGAGTGATAACAGGATGGAGCACAAACGGAATTGAGAAATGAGAAGGAGACCCCATCCAGGAGCTGACAGTGCCACCCTCAACTCCCTCAGGGTTTTCAACACGCCTCCACCGATTTCCCCTGCCAGTATCTTTATCTTTGTGCCTGAGGCCTATTGTCAGTGCAGGAAGTTCACCATCAGCTCATGGCAGGCCCCTAATGCTCAGAAATGAGCAGCCCTGGGATCATTCCTTCACTATTGACCGGAAGTGCTTGATGTATAAGAGTTCCTCTGCCTTTACCCATCCAGTGGAATAATTCTGAGACTATGATTTGTACTGTTTCCTGAAGTGCCCTTGTGGGTTTGAGTTCTAGTCACCCACAGTGGTTGCTAACTACATAAAACATCTTTGAATGACTGCTTCCCTTCTTTGTTCTGAGTTTTCAGTTCCCTTCTTTTGTTTTTGGAGCTCCCATCTAAAATGTTTTCACTAAAATTCTTATCTTCGGGTCTGCTTCCCCAATAACCCAAACTAAGGCCCCCAGCAGCAGCTCAGAAATCCTCCTAGGTGCTTTCTAAAAGTGTTGGCAGTCTCTGAAGAGGAGCAAAAATGTCTAGGCCACAAATCATGTTTGTGTGATTGAAAAAGCAAAGTGAAATAAAGTGAATATATTGCACTTGTAATCATACATGACAGTGAATTGTTATCTTTTTTTCTTTAATCATTTGAAAGGTCATTAGAATAATCTCTGATGAGTGGAGTGGAAAAAATTAAAAAGTATAAAAAGTACTATAGCTAAAATCAGGCAAGAACTTTTGATTGACATATAATTTTTCCAGGGCCTATCTACCTGTCTGTCTATCTCTCTATCTACTTATTTATCTATCTGATGGTCATTCTGAGTTGTAAATTAATAAGCTCCTTCTTATTTTTGTGATAAGTATTAAATATGTCATTAAAGGAGAAGATAATTTTTTTTTGTTTGTTTTTTCCAAATGACAGAGAAACACTATAAATTCTCTAGGTGATCATTTCCTAAAATAGGCCCAGGGAAACATTAGTCCTATAGCTCTTAAAAATTAGTAAAGTCAGGGACTTCCCTGCTGGTCCAGTGACTAAGAATTGCCTTGCAATGCAGGGGGTTCAGATTTGATTCCTGGTCAGGGAACAAAGGTTTCACATGCAGGGAGCATCTAAGCCCACGCACCACAACTACTGAGTCCAAGTATCACAACTACTGAAGCCCAAGCATCACAACTACTGAGCCTGAGCACCGCAACTACTGAGCCCAAGCACCACAACTACTGAGCCCAAGCATCACAACTACTGAGCCCGAGCACCACAACTACTGAGCCCAAGCACCACAACTACTGAAGCCCATACACTGTGGAGCCCGTGAGCCGCAGCTGACTGAGCCCAAGCACCATAACTAGAGAGTCCTGTGCTGCAATGAACAATCCCACATGATGCAACAAAGATCCCACATGCCACAACTAAGATGCAGCCAAATAATTAAATTTTTTAAAAATAATAAGAATATATCTTCTGGAAAAATAGTAGTAAAGTCAGAGACCATGAGAAATATTGTCTTTCCCCTACATTTCACTCATCCCAGTTCTCCTTCCTGTATTCACAATGCAAATGTGAAATTCATATTTTAAATAAGCTTTTTTCTTAATTATTGTTTTACTTAGTATTCCTCTAACTTACATTACCAAGAATTTTTAAATAAGTGTGTATGTATGTGTGTAAAAATACATATTAAGTTCTCAACTTTATAATAGGAGTTAAGTCTCAAGAAATATTTTGTTATTTCAAATATTATTTGCCATACATTTCATATATTTAGTACAATAAATCAAACATGACCACTATATATTAAGTACACAGTCTTACCTATCATAAATATAAAACCTTACATTAATTGACCAGTTATTTATCAGTATCAAAAATGTCCAAAATGTACATTTTTTTGTAGTTGTACTCAATCAATGGATATTATATGTCACCTCAAAACTTATTTAAGTGATATAAAAGATAATTATGTTTAAGTATTGAATAAACACAGATGTTATGAGGGATGTGTAGAAAGTGGTTTATTTTCTTACCATTAATAATTTGAAATTTTGGAGGAAAACAAGATCTATGTGAAATTAGGAGAGCACAAAAGTTACAGTGCATAACTGAATGCTGAGCACTATTCTAATATAGAAGTGTAGAGGGAGGGGACATACGTATACTTATGGATGATTCATTTTGATATATGGCAGCAAAGGACACAATACTGTAAATAAATTATCATCCAATTAAAAGTTATATAATTAAAAAAGAAGTATATCACAATTTCATAGAAAATCAGTATAAGTATAAATTTAATTATTCCTCTGAATAATTCTTACTGTTGTAATAGTAGTTAATTATTTTGAGACTATGTCACTATTTATTTTACTCATACTGGATTGCTCCATAGTTTGATTCATGATTCACACCAGTTTCCCTTGATACAGTGAGAACTTTCTGCAAAGGCACAGTAATCTTCATGTTAATATAGCTGGGAATTTCAAGGGCATACCTGATATAACAATGTGTTATCGTAAATATTTCTGACATTTATGCATTATACTTTCTTTAAAAGCAAGTTAATATTTCAAAAATAAATTAATAGTAACATCATTTCTCAGCTCAATTATAAAATATGCTAATGTGTCAGACATTCTTAATGCATCAGGATTGGCTGGGGACTTCTATAGCTAAAGTGCAAAAGAATTTTAAGAAGCAGTATTCCATGGTGAATAATTTAACCATATGGTCATTGGCTTTGATTTAGTCCAGCAATGGGTGTTAAGAATTTTATCATGTAACTGGAATAGATCTATTACTTCTAAAAATGACATTTTACACTAAGGGAAATATAAATAGTATGATGAAAATTTCACTTCTTATATTTCTCTCCAAATTTTACCATGGCCTTTTCAAATTCTCCAAGGAAACATATTTCCTTAGGCATATTAGAAATGACTTATCCAATTCAGCCTTAATTCAAGAATCCTGACAATGTTAATGTGTAGGAATTGTATTTTGGATGAATTTTAATAAATCAGAAATTATCAATGAAATTTCCCACAATTAAATTTTGCTTAGGCTTAGATACCAGAGGACAGAAAGAGAGAATGAGAATGAGAACAAGAGTGAGAGTTGGAAGATAAATCTATCTTGCATTAATGAGGTAAAGTGTTAAAGTTCAATCTGCAAGCACATTTTTTTTAAAAAATCCAGCAACAAGTATTATATATACATATGTGGGGGTGTATTAAAATATATATTTGTTTATTTATAACATAAGGGTGTGTGTAAATTAACACTTGGTTTTGAGTCAACAATTTTGTCTTCTACCAGGTAAAATAATATCCATGACACTTAGTATTCACTTCACCTGGTTGCCTGTATTAACATATACACACTACTGTCTTAAAATGGATAGCCAACAAGGACAGGAACTCTACTCAATATTCCATAATAATCTATATGGGAAGAGAATTTGAAAAAGAATAGATATATGTATATGTCTATATCAGATACTTTGCTGTACACCTGAAACTAACACGATATTGTAAATCAACTATGTTGCTATTGTTGTAGTTTAATGGCTAAGTCATGTCTGATTCTTTGTGATCCCATGGACTAGGAGCCTGCCAGGCTCCTATGTCCATGTGGTCTCCCAGGCAAGACTACTGGAGTGGGCTGCCATTTCCTTCTCCAGGGGATCCTCCTAACCCAGAGATCAAACTCTCATCTCCTATGTCTCCTGCGTTGGCATGGGGAATTCTTTACCACTGAGCCACCTAAAAGAAATAAATCAATGCACTTTCTGATAGGGAATGTAAAGGGAATCCTGGGCTTGCCACATGAACACCTGAAACGCAAAAAAGGTTATAATTAGGATGAAGGACAATGAAGTTCCTTGACTGAGCTTTGGTAAAATTTAGGCTGAAACATTTATGTATCCCATTAAATTTTTGTATTTAAATGTAGTAAAGTGTAACAGTATGACTTTGCATAGGCTATATCAGGGTTTTTTTTAGCACCTGCGTCTTTATTTTAAAAATAGGGATAATAATACCTATCATCAGTTTTTCATGGTTTCATATTAATATCAAGGAGTGATGGTAATTGAAAATGCCTCTACAAATACACAGTTTTATGTTTCCTTCTAGTTTTGCCTCTAACTGTATTTGTCACCCAAATCCGTTAGGCCTGCATGAGAGAGTATGAGGAATAAATTGAAGCAAAGAAAATAAAAAAGATATAAAAATGGGATTACCATTTAGCAAAGACATGAAATGCCTTTTTCAGCTGACACTTACAAATGAAAAGCAATGGCACGAGCGAAAATGCAGTGTCGGCACTGACATTCTGTGGCCGAAGAATGCCATAGAGAAAAATACCGCCTGTGTGTTGTAACCTTGTACAGAAATCTGAACAATTGAAAAGTATCACACGGAGTGTGAATGTCTTCTGATATGATTGAAAAATAAAACCATCAGGCACCAGATTCTAAAAATTAATATCATGATTATGTGTTTAATTGTAGCAATGGGCTACTTTATCATCCTTTAAAATGGCGTTGTTAATGGAATCCATTTGGTCAATTAAACAGATCAATGTTGATTTTAGGTACAATTTTGGCTTATTCCTCCTGGAAATGATTACAAAACCACACTTTACTATCTCTCTCTTACCCTGCTTTTAATTCATCTCATGTTATTTCTTCCTGCTGGTGTTCATTTTCACTGCTCACACTGTCAGATAGGTGTTTTCCCCCTAATTGTCACCAGCATCACTCTCTTCACAAGGTGACACTGTCATAGTCATTCTGTCACCTAAATCAGCATGACCCTCCTCTCTCTTGACCAGTACACTAACATCTGTCATCTCAGATAGCCTGGCCCCGATTAAGACCTTTGTGTCAAAATAAACTTTATTGCCACCACAGTCAGGTTTTAATAAGGAGAGCAGTGGATTAGAATTGCTTGATTGGAAAAACAAAAATTAACATGCACTTGTGGCACTTTCCTTACATCCAGCTTTTTCATTCTGTTTCTTATTTACACAGTATGTATATGCTCATTCCACTCTTTCCTTGGATGTTTACAATTAAACATGATATTCATGCAATTAGCATTGAGGCCATGAGAAGGAAAAGATAAAACAGTGACTTCTTAACCATTACTGCTCAGAAATATAGGACAGTCACTATATTCATGAGGCACTTGAGCTATTTCAAGCGTAATATTCTTTCTGTCATGGTTGCTACTCAGGTGTAAACCATATTTCAGTTTAATCCTATCTCTCCTACATTCTGACTCCATGATCCAAACCAAGTTGCTTAACTTCTTAAACATGTTTTCTTATAAACAAACTAGCACTATAGGTCTTGAGGGTTTAGAAAGCGAAAGTCGGTCCGTCGGGTCTCACTCTTTGTGACCCCATGGACTGTACAGTCCATGGCATTCTCCAGGCCAGAATACTGGAGTGGATAGCCTTTCCATTCTCCAGGGGGTCTTCCCAACCCAGGGACTGAACCCAGGTCTCCCACATTGCAGGTGGATTCTTTACCAGCTGAGCCACCAAGACATCATATTATTTATTTACCCATTCATTCATTACTATACTATTTCTTGCACATTACATTGTAAACTCCAGAACCAAAAGGGCCATCTCTACTGGTTTAACTTTGTGTTCCCAGTGCCTAGTACTCTGCCCAGAAAATAGTAAATAATAAATATTTGAAAGACTGCCTAAAATATTAAGCTGTATCTGTATCAAAAACTAACATAAATGAATAGGAACTTGGATAGTCTTCTGAAAAGTAATTTTGTAGATGACATGATAAATTTCTATACATAGTGATTAAATCCCACTATTAGGCACTAACATATATGTAACAGATTTGAAAATATAGGAGGGTTGACTTGGGCCAGGCAATAGCTTGACTTATAAAACACTGAGTTAAACCACCAGTTGAGGAATTAGACTTTATATTTCCCAGAAAACACATTTTTTTTTTAACTCATCTGAATGTAGATGGTAGATTCTGTCACCTGGTTTTGGGGGGATGGGTAACTGCTTTTGCTTCACTTCAGTTTACGTGTCACTATTAAACAACTGTTTAGCTCCATTCAAAAGTGGTGAGGCATAACACAGAGCTCCCATTCCACTATCACTGATGTTGCTAACAGGGCAGGGTCCATACCTCATCCACCCTTAGCTCTACCCAGGGTGCTTGACATCACCAGGCTGGACCAAAGAGGAAATCATCAGGCCACATCTCCTCGGGCACAGTAATTAAAACAAGTTATTATACATTATAAAGTTGCAGAATGACAGTTTAGATTTATAAATTGTATTACTTAGCAAATGTTCATAATATTTATATATTTCTACTAGAATAGAAGTGATGTAGAAGAGCAAATTTAAAGAACAGTCTATTTTTAGTGTATCTTGAAATACACTTGTAAATAAGATATGTGCACACTAATATATACATACACAGTAATTAATACGATATACATGTATACTCACACTAAAGTACATGTGTTCACATAGACATAGAAATATGGAATATATATACATAGATATTTACACAGAAGACTAAAGGTCTTCCCAGATGGTGCTAGTGGTGAAGAATCTGCCTGCCTGCCAATGCAGGAGACCAAGATGTGTGGGTTCGACCCCTGGATTGGAACGATCCCCTGGAATAGTAATGTCAACCTGTTCCAGTGTTCTTGCCTGGGAAATCCCATGGACAGAGGAGCCTGGAAAGCTACAGTCCACAGGGTTGCAGAGAGTCAGAGACTTGGACATGATTGAGTGACTAAGCATGCTAACAATAATACAAGTGCAAGTGCATATGAATGTCAAATAATACAAAACAACTACACGATTAGGTGTGTATATCAAATAACTGAGATAAATTTTCAGTTCAGGGATTTTATCTCTTTTTTGTTGTTGTTGTTATCCCCTGATCCAGAACAAAGCACAGATACTAACCAATATTCAAAAAGTTATGCTTGAGAAAGTAAATGAATAACTTTTTTGATATTTCCTAAAATATTTACTCAGTAATGAAAATATAATTTCTAATGGAAAATAATTTAAACAAATAGAGTTTGTAATGGAAAATAAAAGGCATGTTAATATCCATAGCATTATAGATAACATGATTTATATATATATGTCTATACATTAATTTTATGGTGGAAAGAGATGCTGTGAAAATGTAACTTAGTAATGGTTGATAATATATACTAAGGTGAGGAGTAGATGTATACTTGATATTCAGAACCATATTCACTTTATTCCATACAAAGATCACAAATTCTACTTTATGCTGGGGTTATGTCAAAATATTATCAAAACTAAAAATATATTTTAGTTCAGAAAGTGTAATATGAGTCCTGTTTACTTTCAAGCGGTAAAAACAGTTTTACTAAGAAACTTGCTGCATACCTCTCATTTTACTCCACCCACATCAGGTGACTCCATTTCCTAAAATGTTGTAGTTTTCCCTGCAGTAAGAGGTTAGGTTCTTTAATAGCCATTTAAACCATAAGAACCCACAAAGACCTTGCATATTTTATTATGTTACTGTATTTATTGATTGATATATTTGTAACTATTTTCAACATGCTGTGGTGGTATAAAGAGAAAAGCAAATAGAAAATTTAAATATTTAAAATATGGGACTTTTGAAAATGGTGTTTTGGCTATGTATAAATCATTTTATATGGAAAATTTTGGCTCCCTTGGGCATCCCAGGTGGCACTACAGGTAAAGAACCCGAAATTTCAAGAGACATAAGAGATTCAAGTTTGATCCCTGGATCAGGAAAATGCCCTGGAGGAGGGCATGGCAACCCACTCCAGTATTCTTGCTTGGAGAATCCCATGGACAGAGGATCCTAGTGAGTTACGGTCCATAGGGTGACAAAAAATCAGACATGACTGAGGCAACTTAGCAAAGAATCACAAAGTGCTTTTTAGAGTGAAATAGATTGATTCATCTAAAAGGATATAATTAACAAAGGAAAAAAAGAAAAACCAACTAACAAGATATATTCTATAGTAATATGATTTACATTCCAGACTCAAGAGATAATTCAAATAACCAATCATTTAAAGCAAAAAAAATTATAATTAAAAGAATAATTAAGTCATTTGAAAGCTCAAGTTATTATAAAAGGGTTTTCTTTACCTGAAATATTTATATATATTTTTGAATATATTAGAGAAAATGCTTTTAGACTTTGCATTTAATTAGTCTTTGGGGGATATTGTGTGCTAAAATATTATCAGTGCAAATGTAAAGTTTCAAAACATGAAAGTGATTAGTGCCCTCATGTTTTAAAAATACTGACTATTACACTAATTGGAATTGTTAAAGAAAAGTTGGTAAAATATTTTCCCAGTAGAAAATTTATATATTAATTATTCAAAAATATAAAATGTAACATTAAATATTCTCCCTTACTTTTCCTACAGCATATTTTCATGAGTTATTTTCACTTTGAAAATATTTTCCCATAAGTTCATA
This sequence comes from Oryx dammah, assembly GCF_014754425.2. NCBI lineage: Eukaryota > Metazoa > Chordata > Mammalia > Artiodactyla > Bovidae > Oryx > Oryx dammah. Next base: position 62,956,880 of record NW_024070205.1, on the reverse strand, counting down.
TTTTAGGTAATGCCTGAAAAGAACCTTTGTAACAATAGATTTTAAAAATATTGTATTTACATGTTAAAAAGTATTTTCCAAACACATTTAGCTATACTATATTATATATAATTTATCAAAATATTAATTATACAAAATATTTAACTCCTCCTATAATCCTTAGTCTTTACTTAGTGCCTCAGGTTTGAAAATATATTTTAAATTTTAAAACAGATTTAAAATTACAGAAAAATTGTGAAGATAGTCTCCATGTATCTGTCATCCATTTTCCCTATTATTAACATATTATAATAACATCATATATTTTTCACAACTAATGAACAACTATTATACATTATCTATGTTCAACAGTTTATTCAAATTTATTTATTCATATTCCCATAATTTTTACCTAATGTTATTTTTGTTTCAGAATCCCCTCCAAAAATCTATATTACACTTAGTCATCCTGTTTTCTAGGTGCCTGTTAGCTGTCACAGGTTATAATTCTGTTTTTAATTAGTACATTTTTCTAGGAATTGCCTTAGTCTTCTCCAGTTTGCTCTCTCTCAGTTTCTCTTTCTTCCTTTTCTCTCTCTCTCTGTTTCTCTATTTCTATCTCTGTCTCTCTAAAGTGTGGAGCTTGAGTTACATAATTTTTAGATAACATGGAAAATCATTATATAATCATTTTAACACATTTGGATAAGGCACAGAATTTTATCTAACTAATGATACATTCTTAAATTTCTTTCCAAGTGAGTCAAATAATTCAGAATTTTTATTGTTACATTAGTCAACCGAGGCTAAGGTACATTGTAGCAACAACCAATTTTAAAATGTAAATAGCTTTTAACAGGGCTTGCTGGTGGCTCAGTAGTAAAGAATCCACCTGCAATGCAGGAGTCACAGGAGACACAGGCTTGATCTCTGAGTTGGAAAGATCCCTTGGAGGAGGGCATGGCAACCCACTCCAGTGTTCTTGCCTGGAAAACCCCATAGACATGGAGCCTGATGGGCTATGGTCCATAGCGTCACAGAGTCAGACACAACTGAAGCAATTTAGCAGACATACACACGCAGCATTTAACAATAATGATTTTATTTTCATTCATTCAGCATGCTCATTGAAGGTCATTATATATCTTCTTCACGTTGGGACCTTGCTCAAGGGATATGCACTGCCTATGAAACTGCCAGCCTTTGGGGTAATAGAGAAGCATAAAATAACACTATATGATGGCCTTAATGAGTGAGACAGACAACAAACAGACTACTAAAATATAGTGCAAGTAACCCAGTGGTGGAGAGATAAGGGAGGTTATGGAAGCCTCTCTAGGTTAGTGAATTTCTAGACAGAATCTGAAGAAGAGTAAATTAACTTAGCACTAAAGAAATACAAGAACACTCCAGGCTAAAAGAGGAATATACCTAAGTGGAAAAAAAAAAAAAAAAGGTGATGGTATCTCAGTCCTTTAGGGAATCATGAGTGTTTGACATGGTTAAAGGGCAAACTGGTCTTTTCCGATGGCTCAGCTGATAAAGAGCCCTCCTAGCTCAACATTCAGAAAACTAAGATCATGGCATCCAATCCCATCACTTCATGGCAAATAGATTGGGAAACAGTGGAAACAGTGGCTGATTTTATTTTGGGGGGCTCCAAAATCACTGCAGATGGTGACTGCAGCCAGGAAATGAAAAGTACTTACTCCTTGTAAGGAAAGTTATTACCAACTTAGATAGCAGATTAAAAAGCAGAGACATTACTTTGCCAACAAAGGTCTGTCTAGTCAAGGCTATGGTTTTTCCAGTAGTCAGGTATGGATGTGAGAGTTGGAATATAAAGAAAACTGAGCACAAAAGAATTGATGCTTTTGAAGTGTGGTGTTGGAGAAGACTCTTGAGAGTCCCTTGGGCTGCAAGGAGATCCAACCAGTCCATCCTAAAGGAGATCACTCCTGAGTGTTCACTGGAAGCACTGATGCTGAGGCTGAAACTCCAATACTTTGGCCACCTGATGTGAAGAGCTGACTCATTTGAAAAGACCCTGATGCTGGGAAAGATCAAAGGTGGGAGGAGAAGGGGACAACAGAGGATGGATGGTTGGATGGCATTACCAACTCTATGGAAATGAGTTTGGGTAAACTCCAAGAGTTGGTGGTGAACAGGGAGGCCTGGCGTACTGCAATCCATGTGATCGCAGAGTCAGACATGACTGAGCGACTGAACTGAATGTATATGTTCAGTGCTACCCTCTGTTTGTCCTACCCTCTCCTTCTCCTGCTATGTCCACAAGTCTCTTTATGTCTGCATTTCCATTGCTGCCCTGCAAATATGTTCATCAGAATCATCTTTCTAGATTCCATATATGTAAGTTAATAAGTGATATTTGTTTTTCTTTTTCTGACTTAGTTCACTCTGTATAAAAGGCTCTAGGTTCATCCATCTCATTAGAATTGACTCAAATGCATTCTTTCTTGAGAAGAGCTGACTCATTTGAAAAGACCTTGATGCTGGGAAAGATTGAGGGCAGGAGGAGAAGGGGACGACAGAGGATGAGATGGTTGGATGGCATCACCGAGTTGATGGACATGGGTTGGGGTAGATTTTGGCAGTTGTTGATGGACAGGGAGGCCTGGTGTGCTGCAGTTCATGGGGTCACAAAAAGTCGGACAGAACTGAACGACTGAACTGAACCAAACCAGTGCAGGAGATGTAAGAGACTTGAGTTTGATCCTTGGGTCAGGAAGATCCTCTGAAGGAGGACATGGTAGCCCACTCCAGTATTCTTGCTTGGAGAATCTCACAGACAGTGGAGCCTGACAGGCCATGGTCCATAGGGTTGCAAAAAGTAGGATATAACTGAGCAACTTAGCACGCACACAAAGGACAAATTGAGAGTATGAGGGAGGGAATAGAGGAAATTTGACTAGTTGCATTGTTTTTTGTACATTACCTTGTGGATTTGAAAATGGTATCTGTGATTCCTGATGAAGCCATCTCTTAAAAATGCAATATTAAAATTAAATATTAATTTATGGCAGATTATGAACTTTAGGCATCAACCAGCTTACTACATTCAGCCTGCCCTTTGGAAAAATAAACACTATTGACATGGAGAACATGAGACAAGAAGTATTCATTTCCAGAAAGGACAAGTGGGCAGGGAATGTGCCATGATGACAAAACTGGACAGCTTTAGGACTTCAGTGGTGAGACATGGAGGACGAGGGTCCTACAGAGCAGAATTTGAAGATGTGGCTGGCAGGATTGCCTCTCTCCATGCTTCATGGGTATTCTTTTAGAAAGTCTTCAGTCTGTGAGGAGATGGGAGGTAAGGATTAAAAAAAAAAAATAAGAGGAATAAAGATAAGAAATTCCTTGTGTCCCAAAGGAAGGGCCCTGGTTCTCTGGATCTAAAAATAACATGACTGAGATCTCTAAGTATTCTTTAATCTCAGAGCACAGCACGTAATTTAATAGGAAAGTGAGCCTCTGTTTGTCCCCAAGGGGCCAAATGGTTGGTCAAGACCAACTCCAAGTGATGATTACATAGGAGTTAAGGCTGAGGGTTGACTGAATCTTTAGGAGACTAGAATTGTCTATGAAAGAGTCCTTTGGGGCATTTATCTCTGCCAATAGTGCTGAAAGTCTTGTCCTATTTGCGCTGAAACAGACTTTACTGTACTGAGAGGACCAGTTTAGATATTGAGGAAGTCACTCCTTTCTTCCCCTTTACACACACAGTCACACACATACACACAATGGTGTGAGACTAAGTAAACAACAGAGGCCAGTAGAGAGCCAACTTCCCAAAAAGAAGGTCAATGTTTTCCTTACCGATTCGAGAGGAAAATTCCATAGGCATGAGAGTCCTGGACAAAAGATATTCTAACAGTCAAATAGAAGGTAGAGGAAGGTGAGCCTAAAATAAAGCTGCAATTGGATCTGACTGAGATTTGAATTCCTTGTTGGTCAGAAAGACTGTCAGATGAACAAGTAAAATGTAGAATGGACTGAATTAGCCTCAGAGGAAATTCAGAGTAAAATACCAGATTGGTATATAAAAATAGAGTTGATATGTACAAACCTGAGCCTTGTAGATTACATATGTTAGGAAATGTTGTACTCATCAAATGAGCCAGGCAGTCTGGGTATTATTGTGAAAGCCAGAGGGAGATATTAAGGGATTGGCATTTTTGAAAAATCACTTGGCCTTCATTATGGATGATGGATTGAATAAAGAATGGTTAAAGGTTATATGGACAAGGAGGTTCAGTGGGTCACTGGTGCAAAAAAATTTCATTCTTGGTGTTTTATGAGGCACTTCTTTTCCACAAGAAGCAAAATTTAAGCCTACTTAAAAATTATAAATATAGCACCCCTTTCAATACGGTTCATCATTGTTTTTATGAACTCCATTGGTAATGTTTGATTTGGTTATACCAAACTATATATGCTAAACAATCAATCTTATTTGTGTTTGATTATTAGATGATATAATTAGTAATTCCTTAGATCTTTTCTCTTCTCAATTTTTAATAATTTATTTTTGTATCTATAGAGGGTTAATGTCTTTATGATTTCATTCTCACAAAACTGTTCAAGCAATATGTTTAAATATGTTGTTGTCATTTTTGTCCAATCGCTGTCATGTCTGACTCTTTGAGACCCCATGGACTGCAGCACACCAAGCTTCCCTATCCTTCACTATACCCCAGAGTTTACTCACATTCATGTCCATTGAGTTGGTGATGTCATCCAACCATCTCATCCGCTGTCACCCCTTTTCCTACCCACAATCTTTCCCGGCCTCAAGGTCTTTTCCAATGAGTCAATTCTTTGCATCAGGTGGCCAAAATATTAGAGCTTCAGCTTCAGCATCAGTCCTTCCAGTGAATATTCAGAATTGATTTCATTTAGGATTGACTGGGTTGATCTTCTTGTTGCCCAAGGAACTCTCAAGAGTCTTCTCCAGCACCACAGTTCAAAAGCATCAATTCTTCAGCACTCAGCCTTCGTTATGGTCCAACTCCCGCATCTATACATGACTGATGGAAAAAACCACAGCTTTGACTGTGTTGAGCTTTGTTGGCAAAGTGGTATCTCTGCTTTTTAATATGCTATCTAGGTTCGTCATAGCTTTTTTTTTCCCCAAGGAGCAAGCATCTTTTAATTTCATGGCTGCAATCACCATCTGCAGTGATTTTGGAGCCTAAGAAAATAAAGTCTGCCAGTTTTTCAATTTTTTTTCCCCTATCTATTTGCCATGAAGTGATGGGACCAGGTGCCATGATCTTAGTTTTTTTGAATATTGACATATAAGCCAGCTTATTCACTCTCCCTTTTTAACCTTTATCAAGAGGCTCTTTGGTTCCTCTTTGCTTTCTGCCTTTAGAGTATTATCATCTGAGTATCTGAGGATTTTGATATTTCTCCTGGCAATCTTGATTCCAGCTTGTAATTCATCCAGCGTGGCATTTTGTATGATGTAATCTGCATATAAGATAAACAATCAGGGTGACAAAATATATCCTCGACACTCCTTTCCCAATTTTGAACCAGTCTGTTGTTCCATATCTTATTCTAACTGTTGCTACTTGACCTGCAAACAGGTTACTCAGGAGGCAGGTAAGGTGGTCTAATAAGTATGTCATGATATTTATCAATAATTAGCCTACAAAATAAAACACATTTTGAATGATAGTATTTAGCTTCAGTTCCTATATATGATTGTCACAACCCTAATTTTGACACTTTGTTAGTGATAATTTTTAAAGATCATATGTATACCTAGTAGACAGTTTGGTCTATGAATTATATGCCATTACTCTATTTACTCTTTATATTAAATTATTTTCCTTATATTATAAATGCTTATGTAAGGTATGTAAAGAAAATTTTATATTATCAGTTAAATATTCAATGACTGTTCCTTATTCTGTTAAACTTATGTATTGACTATAGGTAATTTTCTAGCTTAAATATACTAGCCTGATACTGCTTATATTTATTTTGGAAGCTGTTTAACTTTAGCATATCTAAAATAATAATAATAATAGACACTGAAGTCACTGATAGCACTGGTTTTATGATACGTTGACACTGAGAGATATACTGTGTCACAGACTGATGAGAGAGAAGCATTATAGGCTGGGTGAATCATCATCTCTGGATTATGGATTGCCTGAGACATCTTATAACTGGTCTCTCTAACGGAGGAAGTAAACTCACTACCCTGGGCTTTGTTTCCTCTTGTATAAAATGGGGCCTAAAGACTCACCTATTCAGAAAGTTGTTGAGCACAAACCTTGACATGAGCTGAGACATACAGAAATGAAAGAAATGTGAGAGCAAGCAATGCATATATCTGGAGAGAAAGCTATTGAGACAGGATCATATTTGGCATATTCAACTGGCTAGAACACAGTGAGCAAGGCTGGGAATAACAAGAGATGATATGTGTAGAAAGGTGGCTGCTTATACACAGAAACCATAAAAGCTACCTGAAATCCTTTGTACCTATGCACATCACAATTTTTATGACCTTCTGAGACCACTTTTTCTGGAAAACTAAAATGCATATAAAAAATAATATAAGGAAAAAGCAAAAGCACTCCTAGAAAGAAATTCTAACAAAACTTAATATAGACCTTTCAACATTCAAGAACATGCTGAAATGCTACAGACAAAAATTTGAGGACATTGATAACACAATACCGGAAATAAACATTTTCAGTTCATAAATTACAATTCACATATTCAGAATAGGAATGCACAAACAGCATGAAGATATGAAATGAGGACTCAGAGACTCAGAAAAGAAGTTGAAGAAAATTAAAATGATCTCAAATCAGTTTAAAAGTATAGAATAAAGAACTAATTGTATTTTAAGAAAGAAGAGACATAAGTAAAAAATGAGTAGGTAAAGAGAGGATATTTTTTTTTAAATGAAGAGATAAGAGAAGGGAATAAATATAGAAGACTTTCAAAGAATACTGAATACATGTGTAACAGGAATTCCTGAAGAAAAAAAGCAAATATTGTCATAGAACTAACATTTTAGGGTACACTTTGGTGATAACAGTGATCTTAGCAGAGTAAATGAGCTTCCCAGGTAGCTCAACTGCTAAAGAATCTGCCTGCAATGCAAGAGACCCTAGTTTGATTTCTGGGTTGGGAAGTTCCCCTCGAGAAGGAATAGGATACACGTGTACTCCAGTATTCTTGGGCTTTCCTGGTGGCTCAGATGGTAAAGAATCTGCCTGAAATGTGGGAAACCTGGGTTCAATCCCTGGGTTGTTAAGAGCCCCTGGAAGAGAGCATGGCAACCCACTCCAGTATTCTAGCCTGGAGAGTCCCTATGGACAGAGGAGCATGGTGGGCTACAGTCCATGGGGATCACAAAGAGTCGGACATGACTGAGTGACTAAGCACACACACAGCAGAGTAAATACTTCCAAAAATTCACCTGCCTGTGAAAGCAATGGAAAAGAATGGCAAAAATAGGAAGAATCCCCATTTTAAGAACTCTGAAAATTAGCCAAGGCTTTTAGCAACTTGGAGAGTGCTCAAGAAAATGGTTGAATATCTATAGGAACAGTGTCTTTTTGGCAGTTTTATGTGCCTTAATCACTTTTCCTATACCTCAGTTAAAGCAGTAGTCCTGGAAAAACCATAGTCCACGTTCCTAGGATCAGATTAAAGGGAGCAGAATGAAGCTGGAGTTCTTTCAAACTGTAGTGGCCAATAAATTGTCAGTATTTGACCTGTTTTGTGGTTCCCTGGAAGACCCCACTCAAGTGTCTTATCTTTGCTTGATCTATACTCTGTGCTAAAAGTATCTAACTACAGAAAGTTTTAGAAAACATTTCTATGTCAATATTTCAGCGCTATAGCTGTGTGAGTTAATGAATAAAGCTAATAATTAACTAACCAAGAGCCTATCAGAGAAGATGAAGGATGACATATATACAGGAGATTTGAAGAGCACCAACATTCTCTGGCAGAGAAGGCAATGGCACCCCACTCCAGTACTCTTGCCTGGGAAATCCCATGGATGGAGGAGCCTGGAAGGCTGCAGTCCATGGGGTTGCTAAGAGTCAGACACGACTGAGCGACTTCACTTTCACTTTTCACTTTCATGCATTGGAGAAGGAAATGGCAACCCACTCCAGTGTTCTTGCCTGGAGAATCCCAGGGATGGGGGAGCCTGGTGGGCTGGCTTCTATGGTGTCGCACAGAGTCGGACATGACTGAAGTGACTTAGCAGCAGCAACATTCTCTGGGAATCTAGAGGGCTTCTCCCCTCCATAGTGTTGTAAGTATGATCAAGAAAGACTTGAAGACCTTATGCTCTCACCTCTTACCTAAATTCATGCTATGTAAAAAAAAAAAAAAAAAAAGAGGTAAAAACTAAAAATGAGTAATAAATCATGCAAACAATTAGCATAAGAGAGCCAGAAGCACTCAGAGGAATGATTTGTACTGTATATAGAAGAAAGCTCTTGATAGAGGAAGTATAGACAGGCTGGCAAAAAATGTGTGGTATAAACTGTGTTCATGTGAAACATATCTAAGGAAGCATGTTAGAGAATTAGAATCTACTGAAAAGTAGCATTGTATGTGGTGGTGGTGGCGTAGTCTCGAAGTCTTCAGCCCCATGGACTGTAGCCCCCCATGTTCCTCTGTCCATGGGATTTCCCAGACAAGAATACTGTAATGAGTTACCATTCCCTTCTCCAGGGGCTCTTCCCAACCCAGGGACTGAACCCAGGTCTCTTTGCATTGCAGGTAGATTCTTTACTGACTGAGCCACCAGGGAAGCCAGTAGCATTGTATACTTCAGTTCAGATCAATTGCTCAGTCGTGTCTGACTCTTTGTGACACTATGGACTGCAGCACACCAGGCTTCCCTATCACCAACTCCCAGAGCTTACTCAAACTCATGTCCGTCAAGTCGGTGATGCCATTCAACCATCTCATCCTTAGTCATCCCCTTCTCCTTTTGCCTTCAATCTTTCCCAATGTCAGGGTCTTTTCAATGAGTCAGTTCTTCGCATAAGGTGGCCAAAGTATTGGAGTTTCAGCTTCAATGTCAGTCCTTCCAGTGAATATTCAGGACTGATTTCCTTTAGGAAACTGTATACTTACATTTTATTTATTATGATCTCAACAATATGTTTCTCTAGGACTAGTTTCTCTAGCACTGTTTACAAAAAGTGTCAATATTATTGATCTGAGACAATGATTCTGAAAGATTTTTTTTCACTTATCTAGTGTTAATGTTAGATACCTTGTCTCTTTACCAACAGTTACTATTGAAGTCCTTAAAATAAAAGGCTGCTACTGCTGCTAAATCGCTTCAGTCATGTCTGGCAAAGGATTAGTCAGTAAAGTGATGTAAAGTATATCCTTTGAAGCAATTCTAGAAAGCCAATGAGAAAGAATATTGATTTGGTGTTAAGAAAAGATATCTAGAATTTATCCACTAGGGCTAGTGGAATATAGTATCCTGTTTTTTATCTATTTCCAATTTATAAAATTTATATATTGATATGAAAATAAAATTATGACTACTCTAAAATGGTTTTGTGGTGAACTTTTAGCACTGCTTGAGCAAGTGAAATATTTACATACCCTCAGAAGGAGTTTGAATCTAGTAGTATGTTCCTGCCTGGAACCATAGCCCATTTTAATTAAATCCCATGAAATTTATATACCTGGGCATATAGTTTTGATTCTGAGAAGCCTTAATTTCATAGTTATAAATATTGCAAGATGGTGTGGGTTTATCTGTTTATCATTTATCATAGGTGGAATAGTTCTATATTTCAGGTTATCTATTTATATTTTTTTCTTGAATCATGTGCAGTATCTTTTGAAAATGTCAGATTTTAAAATTTATCCAACTGTTACTGTTACTCGTATCTTTGAGAAGCATCCAATAACTCATACAGACAGAAAAGTACATGAAAGTTAGTGTTTGCTCAGCCTGATTCCATTAAATAAGACCCATGTATAGCCCTGGTCTGCAAACCCAAACGGATTCCAAGGCCTGTCTTGTAAATAAATTAATGAAGAAGGGATATAATAAGCAATAGTGATGGAATAGTACATTCTGCATTTGAAAGCATAGAGAGTCCATTTTTAAAAATTCTGCTGACCAAACATAATACAACCCCACATTAAATTTGCAAATGCTACTTTAGAAGGCAAATAAAACTGCATTGATTATTGTATTAGAGCAGGATAAGCTATGCTGCAGTAAAACAAACACCAAATAGCAGTGGCTTAATGAAATAACATTTTATTGCTTCTTGTGCTACTCTCTAATGTGCTCAGTGAGAGCTCTGTTAAATGCCATCATTTAAATATTCTAGCTTCTTCCATATTTTGATGCTACCAGCTTCAAGATAAACTTCTTTGGTCATCACAAAGGGAGAATAAATAAAGTAGAAATTCTCCCAAGTGGATTTATACTTGTGTATGGAATTCATGTGTATCATTTTTACCTATATTCTATTAGCCAAAAAATCAGTCCTATAACCTGACTGCAGGGTCTCAGGAAATAAAATTCTTCCTGAGAGTCCAGAAAAAAAAAATAATAATAATGAAATGTATTCTTATACAAAGCTTTGCTGTTGTCAAAATTAGGTTTCAACAAAACATTTTCCTTTTAATAGTGACCACATTATGCTTTAAAATTGATAAATATTAAATTGGTAATTATGTCTGAACAATAAATTGAAAAAGCAAAAATGCAATTAATACATGTTATTATTCAAATACTAATTGCAAATTGAATTATATTTTATTCTGGCATTTATAGAATAAATATATTTATTTAATAAATTATATTATTTTCATTAGCCTAGCTTTTCATATGCTTCAGTACAAACTATCCCAGGATTTGTCAAAACAAAAAAGGTATATAAGAAACCATTCAGAAGTAGTCATAAAGAACTGTGATTCATCCTCCATTATGAAACATAACCTCTAGGAAATATGTTCTAATTAATCTTTAGGAGGGTTTAGCTTTTGATTCCTAATGAGGTTGATGATCTCAGTACTATAAATTCACCCTGTACAATCTCACCAGAGGACAGGATTTAAGTAAGTCTTTTTTCCATTCCAGAAGATCTAAAAAGTTAAATTCATTTTCTAAAACTTTTATAATTTTCAGCTTTTTAAAGATGAAAATAGACTAACATAGTCAGAACAAGAGAAAGATCTAAAAATACTATCAGGAAGGCGATTCCAGTATGAACACAGGATTCAAAGGACATTGTAGCTTGCTAGTTTTACTAAACTTTTGCCTGCTATAAACATGTAACAGTGTTGGTTCCAGCCTACTGATAGAGATGTTATGGGCCAGGGATGCCTGAGGCACTCACCTGGGCCTGCATCACTTTTTTCAAACCCCAACAGAACTGTCCCAATAGGGCCAGTGTTGTGTCTGGACCAGCCTTTGTGGTTCTTACGATGACAGCAAGATGTCCTTCAGCAGACACCATCAGAGAATTTTGAGGAAAAAGATTTACATAAATCCTGGATGGTACAGAGCAAGCTTGGGAGACATACAGTGAGGTTAGGGGTGCAGGGGAGGGGGAAACGAGAAAGAATATCTGGGTCTCTGCCTTTATTAGGGTTGAGGGTTGGGTGCCTAGAGTTTTGTGTGTTTACTCTTTGTTGGCTAATTTAAGGCATAAAAACAGGAATTAGGACATAGGAGGGGAGAAGCACTCACTCACATTGTCAGTTATCGAAGTTATGCAGGGCTTTCTAAGAAAGGGACCTTCTTACATGAAGGCAGTCAATTCTTTACCTGGTTGTTCTGGTAGTAACTGTCATTCAGGTGCCAATAAGTTTATTCAAAATACGTGTCTTTTAAAACGATCACCTCCGCAGTCAATGTCAGTCGCTTATATTATACAGATCAAGATTTGTTGTAACTTTCTGTTTTCCCCAATATGATATGCTTTTTCAGGGTGTTGTTCAGTCGCTCAGTCATGTCCGACTCTGTGACTCCATGGACTGCAGCACACCAGGCTTCCCTGTCCTTCACCATTTCCAGGAGTTAGCTCAGATTCATGTCCATTGAGTCAGCGATGCCATCCAACCATCTCATCCTCTGCTGCCTGCTTCTCCTTTTGCCTTCAGTCTTTCCCAGCATCAGGGCCTTTTTCAATGACTTGGCTCTTCCCATCAAGGGGACAAAGTACTGGAGCTTCACCTTCAGTCCTTTCAATGGATATTGATGGTGAATTTCCTTTAGAAATGACTGGTTTGATCTCTTTGCAGTCCAAAGGACTCTCGGGAGTCTTCTCCAGCACCACAGTTTGAAAGCATCTGTTCTTTGGTGCTTAGCCTTCTTTATGTACAGCTTCACACCCATACATGACTACTGGAAAAATCATATTTTTGACTACATGGATCTTTGTCAGCAAAGTGATATCTCTGCTTTTTAGTACACTATCTAAGTTTGAACGTTTTGGGGGTAGTAACCATATCATTTTTCCCCCCTTGGGTTTTGTTCATTTATTTGTTTTAGTATCTAATGCACCTAGTGCAACAACTGGTTAAAATTTGCATGAAAAACCAAGAGAGGATGATGACTTGACATAAAAGAAAGCAAAGTGAATTAAGTCTACTGCTTGAGGAAGCTTAATAGACTGCTAAAATAAATAAATACATAAATAACACCAATAAAGCATGAGAGCTTTACTTTCCTTCTCTCTTTCTTTCATTTTTATTTTTGCTTTTGACCTCAAAAGTAGAAGTATTTTTCTGTATTAGTTATCTATGCTGCTGCTGCTAAGTTGCTACAGTCATGTCTGACTTTGTGCGACCCCATAGACGGCAGCCCATTAGGCTCCCCCATCCCTGGGATTCTCCACGTAAAAACACTGGAGTGGGTTGCCATTTCCTTCTCCAATGCATGAAAGTGAAAAGTGAAAGTGAAGTCCCTCAGTCATGTCCGACTCTTAGCAACCCCATGGACTGCAGCCCACCAGGCTCCTCCATCCATGGGATTTTCCAGGCAGGAATACTGGAGTGGGGTGCCATTTATAGATGTAACTAATTGTCACAAACTCAGATGCCAGAAACAACAGCATTTATCAGCTCAGTTTCCAGAGGTTAGGTGTCTGGGTACAGCCTCACTGAGTCCTCTGCTCAGGGTCTCACAAGGCAGCAATGCGTGATGTAAGCTGGACTGTGTTTGTTCATTCCTGGAGCCCTGGATCCTCTTCCAGGTTCCCATGGAAGTTGGCACAATCCAATTATCTGTGGTTGTTAAGTTTAAAGTTCTATTTTCTTGAAAGCTATAAGCCAAGGACTACTTTACCTCCTGGAGGCTGAACTGAGGTTTTTTTCCATGTCACTTCCTCTATAGAGCTTCTCACAACAGGAGAGTTTACTTAATCAATGGTATGATCTCCATGATTTCATGGAGGGCCCAGTTCCTCTGAAGAAGGATTATCTGATAAGGTGAGGCTAATCTAATTTTCTTTTAATTGCATCTTCAAAATTCCTTTTGTCATATAACAGGACATAATCAAAAGACTGACCTCTCATCATATTCAGAAAACCTGCCTACATTCAAGGGACAAGATAATATAGCCATATCAGTTATTGAGGGTAATTTGAATTTTTCCCATCACATCCTAGGAGTAAGGCACTAAATTAACCATGCTTTTGGACTTCACTGGCAGCCCAATGATTAAGACTCTTGTTTTCACTGCAGGGGGACTGATTCGATTCCTGGTCATGGAACTAAGATGGCACATGCCTCATGGTGAGACCAAAAGGAGATAAAAATAAATGAAAGTACAACTTTTCATATTAAAAAAATTTATTAACCACACTTCTTAGGGTAACTGAGAAGCCTTAGTTTGGCATATTGTTTGCTCATTCAATGCCTCGCCCAATTTCATCTAATTAATCTCTGATTCTCATGCCCTTTTATCTCTAGTTTACTATATTAAGTCATACACTACTGCCTGTATGTGTTAGAATGAATCTTGTTTTATAATTTTATTGGACTTTATTGTAATGTATGTAAAGATAATGAGTTAAGAATCATTTTGTCCTGTATTTTACTTTTTTCTCTATTATTTTTGAAAGATATTTATATTTCCATTTGCACAGGTACTCTCTTCTAAGAGCTCTGTGATGTCCTGTGTTGACTATTCACATCATTTCACATACTTCTTTTGGGATTGGACTGTGTCCCATTCCTAGATGCTATAAATAATGCAGCATCTTCATATATGTTCTTTTTGGACCTATGTCTTTTGAAGAGATACCCAAGATGATAAATTCTGCACTTTAGTGTATAGTTTCAACTCATTGCAATATACAGCACCAGCTTGTCCTCTGCAATAGTTATACCAAATGAAAATTTCAGAGCCAGTCCTGAGGCTTCCAAGAGACCCATATGCATGGAAACATTTGACATTTTCTACTCATCAACAAAATAGAGGCAAAATGACATCTCATTGTTATCCTTGACAGATTAAATTGTGTTCCTCAAGAAAGGTATGCTCAAGTCCTAACCTCTTGTGCCTCAGAATGTCACCTTACTTGGAAATAGACATGTTATACATGAAATTATTCAACAATATGGTCATAGAGGAATAATGTGGGTCCCTAGTCCAAAATGATTAATCTCCTTATAGGAATACAGTCATGTGAGGACAGAGTCACTGGGAGAATGTCATATGAAGATAGTGGCAGAGATAAGAGTGATGGAGCTGCAAGTCAATGGCTGCTGGCCATCACCAGAAGCCAGGGGAGTGGGGGATGGGAACACTTTCTCCCTCAGAGCCCTTGGAAGGAAATAAAAGTGCCCACAACTTGAATTTGGACTTCTACTGTCCTCAAATGTGAGAGAACACATTTCTGTTGGTTAAGCCACCCAATTTTTGGTACTTTGTTTCACAGCCCTAGGAAATGAAAATATTGTGTTAATTTCCATTACTATGATTTCTAATATATTTATCCATATCTTCTTACATTTCTTATTCTTCTAGATTTTTGTAAATTGGATATTTGTAGCATTTCTAATTCTTTTCAAAGAATTGGTGCCCCTATATTTTTCCATTTGAAAGATTTAAAAATAAAAATAGATATCAGGGTCTGCTTTGAAAATTGTAACTATATTGTCTTAATTTAACATGTCAATTAACTTTATGCATCACTAATAATTAATGATTAATTTTATATTATATTTTGTGCTTTAAATGGTTTAAAAGTTCTATGCATTTCCATCACAAACAGTTTTATACCCTTTCTTTTCTCATCTTTTATTTCAAGATTACCTTTAATTCTTCTGTGATACTCGATGTACGTTGTTAGGTAGAATTCAGATTCCCTGCTTCTTTAAATGGTGATCCATATTTCCCAATACTAGTACAAACCGTTTTTTTTTTTTTTCCTATATTGCTCTATAGTGGTGATATTTTTCTTTCCTTTTTAAATAAATAATTTTATTTTATAGTGTACAGACAAAAATATACAAATAATTTTTCACATCATTGAGTTGTTCATATAATTCCATTCTGAGTCATTTGTCAGCCACTTACCTTTCTATCCAGACTGTATATAGAGAGACTGATAAGTACACACATTCACAGATGTCTATACATGTATACACAAACTCTACTGGAATTTTTGAACTTGCTTTGATTATAGATGAATTTGAGAATTACCATTTTTATAATGATGTCTTTATATGATATATATATATTTTTGCAAGTATTTAGAACTTTGACTATAAAAATAAAACTGAAAACCAGAAGCAGGAGGCTTAAGTCCAAAGCCTGAGAACATCAGAGAACTCCTGAATTCAAGGAACATTAATCAATAGGAGCTCATCAAACGCCTCCATACCTACACTGAAACCAAGCTCCACCCAAGGGCCAACAAGTTCCAGAGCAAGACATACCACGCAAATTCTCCAGCAACACAGGAACACACCCCTGAGCTTCAATATACAGGCAGCTCAAAGTTACTCCAAAACCATTGAAGTCTCATAACGCTTTACTGGTCACTCCATTGCACTTCAGAGAGAAGAAACCCAGCTCCACCCACCAGAACTCCAACACAAGCCTCCCTAACCAGGAAACCTTGACAAGCCACTGATACAAACCCACCCACAGTGAGGAAGCTCCATAATAAAGAGAACTCCACAAATTCACAGAATATAGAAAGGCCACCCCAAATGCAGCAATATAACCAAGATGAAGAGACAGATGAATACTTAACAGGTAAAGGAACAGGAGAAATGCCCACCAAACCAAACAAAAGAGGAAGTGATAGGGAATCTACCTGAGAAAGAATTCCGAATATTGATAGTGAAAATGATCCAAAATCTTGAAATCAAAATGGAATCACACATAAATAGCCTGGAGACAAGGATTGAGAAGATGCAAAACAAGTTTAACAAGGACCTAGAAGAAATAAAAAAGAGTCAATATATAATGAATAATGCAATAAGTGAGATCAGAAACACTCTGGAGGCAACAAATAGTAGAATAACGGAGGCAGAAGATAGGATTAGTGAAATAGAAGATAGAATGGTAGAAATAAATGAATCAGAGGAAAAAAGAAAAACGAATTAAAAGAAATGAGGACAATCTCAGAGACCTCCAGGACAATATGAAATGCTCCAACATTCGAACTATAGGAGTCCCAGAAGAAGAAGACAAAAAGAAAGACCATGAGAAAATCCTTAAGGAGATAATAGTTGAAAACTTCCCTAAAATGGGGAAGGAAATATCACCCAAGTCCAAGAAACCCAGAGAGTTCCAAATAGGAAAAACCCAAGGCGAAACACCCCAAGACACATATTAATCAAATTAACAAAGATCAAACACAAAGAACAACTATTAAAAGCAGCAAGGGAAAAACAACAAATAACACACAAGGGGAATCCCATAAGGATAACAGCTGATCTTTCAATAGAAACTCTTCAGGCCAGGAGGGAATGGCAAGACATACTTAAAGTGATGAAAGAAAATAACCTACAGCCCAGATTACTGTACCCAGCAAGGATCTCATTGAAATACGAAGGAGAAATCAAAAGCTTTACAGACAAGCAAAAGCTGAGAGAATTCAGCATCACCAAACCAGCTCTCCAACAAATGCTAAAGGATAGTCTTTAGACAGGAAACACAAAAAGGGTGTATAAACCCGAACCCCAAAAAATAAAGTAAATGGTAATGGGATCATACTTATCAATAATTACCTTAAACATAAATGGGTTGAATGCCCCAACCAAAAGGCAAAGACTAGCTGAATGGATACAGAAACAAGATCCCTCTATATGCTGCTTACAAGAGACCCACCTCAAAACAAGGGACACATACAGACTGAAAGTGAAGGGCTGGAAAAAGATATTCCACGCAAATAGAGACCAAAAGAAAGCAGGAGTGGCAATACTCATATCTGATAAAATAGACTTTAAAACAAAGGCTGTGAAAAGAGACAAAGAAGGCCACTACATAATGATCAAAGGATCAATCCAAGAAGAAGATATAACAATTATAAATATATATGCACCCAACATAGGAGCACCTCAATATGTAAGACAAATGCTAACAAGTATGAAAGGGGAAATTAACAATAACACAATAATAGTGGGAGACTTTAATACCCCACTCACACCTATGGACAGATAAAAAAAAAACAAAACAGAAAATTAACAAAGAAACGCAAACTTTAAATGATACAATAGACCAGTTAGACCTAATTGATATCTATAAGAAATTTCACCTCAAAACAATGAATTTCACCTTTTTCTCAAGTGCTCATGGAACCTTCTCCAGGATAGATCACATCCTGGGCTGTAAATCTAACCTTGATAAATTTTAAAAAATCAAAATCATTCCAAGCATCTTTTCTGACCATAATGCATTAAGATTAGATCTCAATTACAGGAGAAAAACTATTAAAAATTCCAACATATGGAGATTGAACAACACGCTTCTGAATAACCAACAAAACACAGAAGAAATCAAAAAAGAAATCAAAATATGCATAGCAACTAATGAAAATGAAAACACAACAACCCAAAACCTGTGGGACACTGTAAAACAGTGCTAAGAGGAAAGTTCATAGCAATACGGGCATACCTCAAGAAACAAGAAAAAAGTCAAATAAATAACCTAACTCTACACCTAAAGCAACTAGAAAATGAAGAAATGGAGAACCCCAGAGTTAGTAGAAGGAAAGAAATCTTAAAAATTAGGGCAGAAATAAATGCAAAAGAAACAAAAGGGACCATAGCAAAAATCAACAAAGCAAAAAGCTGGTTCTTTGAAAGGATAAATAAAATTGACAAACCATTAGCCAGACTCATCAAGAAACAAAGAGAGAAAAATCAAATCAATAAAATTTAGAAATGAAAATGGAGAGATCACAACAGACAAAGCAGAAATACAAAGGATCATAAGAGACTACTATCAGCAATTATATGCCAATAAAATGGACAACTTGGAAGAAATGGACAAATTCTCAGAAAAGTACAACTTTCCAAAACTGAACCAGGAAGAAATAGAAAACCTTAACAGACACGTCACAAGCACGGAAATTGAAACTGTAATCAGAAATCTTCCAGCAAACAAAAGCCCAGGTCCAGACGGCTTCACAGCTGAATTCTACCAAAAATTTAGAGAATAGCTAACACCTATCCGACTCAACCTCTTCCAGAAAATTGCAGAGGAACATAAATTTCCAAACTCATTCTATGAGGCCATCACCCTAATAGCAAAACCTGAAAAAGATGCCACATAAAAAGAAAACTACAGGTCAATATCATTGATGAACATAGATGCAAAAATCCTCAACAAAATTCTAGCAATCAGAATCCAACAACACATTAAAAAGATCATACACCATGACCAAGTGGGCTTTATCCCAGGGATGCAAGGATTCTTCAATATCCACAAATCAATCAATGTAATTCACCACATTAACAAATTGAAAAATAAAAGCCATATGATTATCTCAATAGATGCAGAGAAGGTCTTTGACAAAATTCAACATCGATTTGTGATAAAAAAATTCTCCAGAAAGCAGGAATAGGAGGAACATACCTTAACATAATAAAAGCTATATATGACAAACCCACAGCAAACATTATCCTCAATGGTGAAAAATTGAAAGCATTTCCCCTAAAGTCAGGAAAAAGACAAGGGTGCCCATTTTCACTGCTACTGTTCAACATAGTTCTGGAAGTTTTGGCCACAGCAATCAGAGCAGAAAAAGAAATAAAAGGAATCCAAATTGGAAAAGAAGAAGTAAAACTCTCACTGTTTGCAGATGACATGATCTTCTACATAGAAAATCCTAAAGGCTCCACCAGAAAATTACTAGAGCTAATCAATGAACATAGTAAAGTTGCAGGATATAAAATCAACACACAGAAATCCCTTGCATTCCTATACACTAATAATGAGAAAGTAGAAAAAGAAATTAAGGAAACAATTTCATTCACCACTGCAATGAAAAGAATAAAATACTTGGGAATATATCTACCTAAAGAAACTAAAGACCTATATATAGAAAACTATAAAACACTGATGAAAGAAATCAAAGAGGACACTAATAGATGGAGAAATATACCATGCTTATGGATCGGAAGAATCAATATAGTGAAAATGAGTATACTACCCAAAGCAATCTACAAATTCAATGCAATCCCTATCAAGCTACCAGCGATATTTTTCACAGAACTAGAACAAATAATTTCAAGATTTGTATGGAAATATAAAAAACCTCGAATAGCCAAAGCAATCTTGAGAAAGAAGAATGGAACTGGAGGAATCAACCTGCCTGACTTCAGGCTCTACTACAAAGCCACAGTCATCACAACAGTATGGTACTGGCACAAAGACAGAAATATAGATCAATGGAACAAAACAGAAAGCCCAGAGATAAATCCACATGCATATGGACACCTTATCTTTGACAAAGGAGGTAAGAATATACAATGGAGAAAAGACAATCTCTTTAACAAGTGGTGCTGGGAAAACTGGTCAACCACTTGTAAAAGAATGAAACTAGATTGCTTTCTAATACCACACAAAAAAATAAACTCAAAATGGATTAAAGATTTAAATGTAAGACCAGAAACTATAAAACTCCTAGAGGAGAACATAGGCAAAACACTCTCCGACATAAATCACAGCAGGATCCTCTATGATCCACCCCCCAGAATTCTGGAAATAAAGCAAAAATAAACAAATGGGATCTAATTAAAATTAAAAGTTTCTGCACAACAAAGGAAACGATAAGCAAGGTGAAAAGACAGCCTTCCAAATGGGAGAAAATAATAGCAAATGAAGCAACTGACAAACAACTAATCTCAAAAATATACAAGAAACACCTGCAGCTCAATTCCAGAAAAATAAATGACCCAATCCAAAAATGGGCCAAAGAACTAGATAGACATTTCTCCAAAGAAGACATACAGATGGCTAACAAACACATGAAAAGATGCTCAACACCACTCATTATTAGAAAATTGCAAATCAAAACCACAATAGGTACCACTTCGCACCAGTCAGAAAGTCTGTGATCCAAAAGTCTGAAAGCAATAAATGTGGAGAGGGTGTGGAGAAAAGGAAACCCTCCTACATTGTTGGTGGGAATGCAAACTAGTACAGCCACTATGGAGAACAGTGTGGAGATTCCTTTAAAAACTGGAAATAGAACTGCCTTATGACCCAGCAATCCCACTGCTGGGCATACACACCGAGGAAACAAGAATTGAAAGAGACACATGTACCCCAATTGTTCATTGCAGCACTGTTTATAATAGCCAGGACATGGAAACAACCTAGATGTCCATCAGCAGATGAATGGATAAGAAAGCTGTGGTACATATACACAATGGAGTATTACTCAGCCATTAAAAATAATACATTTGAATCACTTCTAATGAGATGGATGAAACTGGAGCCGATTATACAGAGTGAAGTAAGCCAGAAAGAAAAACACCAATACCGTATACTGACACATATATATGGAATTTAGAAAGATGGCAATGATGACCCTGTATGTCAGACAGCAAAAGAGACACAGATGTATAGAAGGGACTTTTGGACTCTGAGGGAGAGGGAGAGGGTGGGATGATTTGGGAGAATGGCATTGAAACATGTATACTATCATGTAAGAAACAAATCGCTGGTCTATGTCCGATGCAGGATACAGGATGCTTGGGGCTGGTGCACGGGGATGACCTAGAGAGATGTTATGGGGAGGGAGGTGGGAGGGGGGTTCATATTTGGGAACGCATGTATACCCGTGGTGTATTCATGTCAATGTATGGCAAAACCAATACAGTATTGTAAAGTAAAATAAAGTAAAAATAAAAAGTTAATAAAAACAAAGTAAAATAAAAATAAATAAAAAGACAAAAAAAAAAGAACTTTGATGATATACTTTAATATTTTTTAAAGATCCTATATATCCTCTGTTAGATATAAACCAAGATGTTTGGATTTTGAACATATGTTAAGGCCATGTTTTTCAGTGCTGGTATATAAAAAAAATAGATATATGTTATCTTTACAACTAAACCTGATAGGTTTGTTTAGCAATTGTAATAGCCTGTTTGAATTTTCTACATGCACCAGCTGTATCAATTGTGAATAATGTTTTTCTTTCTTCTAGATTTTATCCTCCCCACCGCCCCCCGCCTTTTCTTGTCTTACTGAGTTGACTACTTTGTTGAGGATATTTTTTAATACAAGTGGGTTATCGCATTTCATATCTTTCTTTCAGATTAATAAATCCCCTTTTGTTGATTCTTAATCAACATTCTTTCTGTACACATTTAAAAAAATCATGGGTTTTCTCTTTCTCATGATGTAAATTGCATGGATTCATTTTCAATACTATATAAATGAGGGATACCTAAAATTAATCCATCTAGATTCAGATGTAGAATTTCTTTTTATATCTTGCTGCATTTAGTTTGTAAAATATTGTGTTTAGGATACACCTGTGTTCAGGACATTACTTTGCCAACAAAGGTATGTCTAGTCAAAGCTATGGTATTTCCAGTAATCATGTATGGATGTGAGAGTTAAACTGAAAATAAAGCTGAGCACTGAAGAACTGACGCTTTTGAACTGTGGTGTTGGAGAAGACTCTTGAGAGTCCCTTGGACTGCAAGGAGATCCAATCAGACAATCCTAAAGGAAATCAGTCCTGAGTATTCATTGGAAGGTCTGATGCTGAAGCTGAAACTCCAATATTTTGGTCATCTAATATGAAGAACTGACTCACTGGAAAAGACCCTAATGCTGGGAAAGATTGAAGGCAGGAGGAGAAAAAGATGACAGAGGATGAGACGGTGGGATGGCATCACCAACTCGATGGACATGAGTTTGAGTAAGTTCCGGGATACTGTGATGGACAGGGAGGCCTGGTGTGCTGCAGTCCATGAGATCGCAAAAGTTGGAAATGACTGAACGACTGAACTGATGTTCATGACAGAAATCTGTCTATGTTTTCTTGTAGTCTTTTTAGCCAGAGTGTTGACATTTTACTAGTTTTTTTCCACACACCCCCCCCCCAAAGACACAAGTTTTGGATTTCTGGTTTTCTCTTTTATACTTAGGTATATCAGTTTAGTTCAGTCACTCAGTCATGTCTGACTCTTTGCAACTCCATGAACCGCAGCACGCCAGGCCTCCCTGTCCATCATCAAGTCCCAGAGTTCACCTAAACTCATATCCCTTGAGTCAGTGATACCATCCAGCCATCTCATCCTCTGTCATCCCATTATCCTCCTGCCCTCAATCTTACCGAATATCAGGGTCTTTTCAAATGAGTCAGCTGTTTGCATCAGGTGGCCAAAGTATTGGAATTTCAGTTTCAGCATCAGTCCCTCTAATGAACACCCAGGACTGATCTCCCTTAGGATGGACTGGTTGGATCTCCTTGCAGTCCAAGGGACTCTCAAGAGTCTGCTCCAACACAGTTTAAAGCATCAATTCTTCGGTGCTCAGCTTTCTTCACAGTCCAACTCTCTCATCCATACATGACCACTGGAAAAAACATAGCCTTGACTAGACGGAACTTTGTTGGCAAAGTAAAGTCTCTGCTTTTGAATATCTTGTCTAGGTTGGTCATAGCTTTCCTTCCAAGGAGTAAACATCTTTTTAATTTCATGGCTGCAATCACTATCTGCAGTGATTTTGGAGCCCAGAAAAATAATATCAGGCACTGTTTCCACTGTTTCTCCATCTATTTGCCATGAAGTGATGGGACTAGTTGCCATGATCTTAGTTTTCTGAATGTTGAGTTTTAAGCCAACTTTTTCACTCTCCTCTTTCACTTTCATCAAGAGGCTCTTTAGTTCTTCTTCACTTTCTGCCATAAGGATGATGTCATCTGCATATCTGAGGTTATCGATATTTCTCCCAGCAATCTTGATTCCAGCTTGTGCTTCCTCCACCCCAGAGTTTCTCATGATGTACTCTGCATATAAGATAAATAAGCAGGGTCACAATATACAGCCTTGACGTACTCCTTTTCCTGTTTGGAAGAAGTCTGTTGTTCCATGTCCAGTTCTAATTGTTGCTTTACACAGGTATATGTTCACATGGAAATTTAATGTTCACTAATTTCAACTCCTGTTTTTATTATTACCTTTATATCATGTTTTTGGTTTCAGTTTGATGTTTATTTTCAAACTTACTGAAATAGAAAACAGCCACTGAATTTTAGACTTTCTTCTTTTCTATGGCATAATTTTAGAACTAAGATTTTCTCTGCACACGACTTTTATTGCATCACACAAGTTTTTATATTTCATATTTATAATCATCAGTCCAAAATATTTTTAATTTTTTTGACTTTAATTCAGAAATCTGTATGTAGTTTACAAAGAATAGGATTTTCACTAGCTATGATAGTTTTTATTTTCTAATAACTCTAGATGATTCAGAAGACATGTTTGATTTATTTGCAATCTTCTGAAGTATGTTAAGATTTGCCAAATATCTCACAATTTTATTAGTTTGATAAACAGTATTTGTTTAATTGTACAGGATAGTTACTCTGCTTTTACTGAGTACAGTGTTCTAAGTTTGTCAACTTTTTTTCAAGTATGTTAATCATCTTGCTTTTATTCTGTATATCCTTACCTGCTTTAAAAAAATAAAAAAAGCTCCTTTATTATAAGTTACTGACAGACTTGGATGAAAATCCCCAACTTTTGGACTCAGAGGGAGAGGGAGAGGGTGTGATGATTTGAGAGAATGGCATTGAAACATGTATAATAACATGTAAGAATCGAAATGCCAGTCTATGTCTGATGCAGGATATGACACGCTTGGGGCTGACGCGCGGGGATGACCCAGAGAGATGTTGTGGGGAGGGGGGTGGGAGGGGGGTTCATGTTTGGGAACGCATGTACACCTGTGGTGGATTCATGTCAATCTATGCCAAAACCAATACAGAATTGTAAAGTAAAAATTAAAAATAAATAAATAAATTTTAAAAAAAAATCCCCAAGTGTAATTATAGATTTTTCTATTTATCTTTCTAATTCTGTCAAATTGCGCTTTATATATGTGCAGCTGTACTACCATGTACAAAAATTTAGAATTCCTTTTTTGTTCCTATAGAAACAGGCTCTTTTAGGTGATTCATTGATGTCTGTAACTCTGGTATAGCTTTCATTCTTAAGGTCACTAAGTTTTGAAATTAGTATAGAACCCAATATTTATTTTATTAAGTTCATTTTTATATATATCTTCCCATTCTTTCCTTTCAAACTCTTTGCAATCCCTCATTTTTTTCTGTCTCATAAATAGTATAGGTTTATCCTTTCCCTTTTATTATAATACAATTGTTTACTTTCATTTGGAATATTTGGTCAGTATACATATGGAATGTGAAGTCATGTGGGCTTTAGATAGCATCGCTATGAATAAAGCAAGTGGAGACGATGGAATTCCAGTTGAGCTATTTCAGATCCTAAAAGATTATGCTGGGAAAGCGCTGCACTCAATATGCCAGCAAATTTGGAAAACTCAGCAGTGGCCACAGGACTGGAAAAAGTTAGTTTTCATTCCAATCCCAACGAAAGACAGATCCAAAGAATGTTCAAACTACTGAAAATACACTCACCTCATATGCCAGCAAAGTAATGCTCAAAAATCTCCAAATCAGGTTTTAACAGTACATAAACCATGAACTTTCAGATATTCAAGCTGGTTTTAGAAAAGTCAGGAAAACAAGAGATCCAATTGCCAATATCTGTTGGATCAACAAAAAAGCAAGAGAGTTCCAGTAAAACATCTACTTCTGCTTTATTGACTATGCCAAAGCCTTTGACTGTGGATCACAACAAACTGTGGACTATTCTCAAAGAGATGGGAATACCAGACCACCTGACCTGCCTCCTGAGAAATCTGTATGCAGGTCAAGAAACAATAGTTAGAACTGGACATGGAACAAAAGACTGGTTCCAAATCCAGAAAGGAGTACGTCAAGGCTGTATATTGTCATCCTGATTGTTTAATTTATATGCAGAGTACATCATGTGAAATGCCAGGCTGGATGAAGGACAAGCTGGAATCAAGATTGCCTGGAGAAATATCAATAACCTCAGATATGCAGATGACACCACCCTATGGCAGAAAGCGAAGAAGAAATAAAGAACCTCTTAATGAAAGTGAAAGAGAAGAGTGGAAAAGTTGGCTTAAAGCTCAACATTCAGAAAACTAAGATCATGGCATCTGGTCCCATCACTTCATGGCAAATAGATGGGGAAACAATGGTAAGAGTGATAGACTTTAATTTCTTGGGCTCTAAAATCACTGCAGATGGAGACTTGCAGCCATGAAATTAAAAGATGCTTACTCCTTGGAAAAAAAGTTATGACCAACCTAGACAGCATATTAAAAAACAGAGACTACTTTGCCAACAAAGATCCATCTAGTCAAAGCTATGGTTTTTCCAGTAGTCATGTATGGATGTGAGAGTTGGACTATAAAGAAAGCTGAGTGCTAAAGAACTGATGTTTTTGAACTGTGGTATTGGAGCAGACTCTTGAGAGTCCCTTGGACTGCAAAGAGATCCAATCAGTCCATCATAAAGGAAATCAGTCTTGAATATTCATTGGAAGGACTGATGCTGAAGCTGAAACTCCAATACTTTGGCCACCTGAAGTGAAGAACTGACTCACTGGAAAAGAACCTGATGCTGGGAAAGATTGAAGGCGGGAAGAGAAGTGGACGACAGAGGATGACATGGTTGGATGGCATCACTGATTTGATGGACATGAATTTGAGTAAGCTCTAGGTGTCAGTGATGGACAGGGAAGTCTGGCATGCTGCCCTCCATGGGGTCACAAAGAGTCAGATAAGACTGAACAACTGAAAAAAAAAAAAAAAGACTGAGCAACTGAACTGAACTGAAAGCAAGGAACACCTGGAGCCACCAGAAACTGGAAGGGGCAAGGAAGAATTCTCCTATGAAACATCCTGTCTGTACCCTGAGTTTGGACCTCCTGCCTCATGTGCTGAAAGGGAATTAATTTCTTGTACTTAAACAAAAACAATCAAGTTGCATTACTTTGTTGTAGCAATCCTAGGAAACTAATACTGGACATCAGCTAATGGCCTTTTGTTTTGTTTTGTTTTTCTTCCATGTGGGTAATATGTCATTCTTCCTCTTCTGGCTGCTCCTAGAAATTTTGTTTGTTTGTTTGTTTGTTTGTTTTCAGGAGTTTCACTGTCACATGGTTATATGTGGTGATCATCTGTTTTTATTTTGCCTAAACACTTGTAGAACTCCTTGAATCTGTAGACTCCTAGATGTCTGTCTACAGTTTTTAAAATCTATGGTCATTAACTCTAAATATTTTCCAACTCCACATTGTGGCTGTATCTTTTACCTTGATGAACCTCAAAATCCTTTAAACCTCTTAAAAGTGGTAATGAGGAAAAAGAGAGGACTTTGGGTTCATCAGGACATAGAAAACAGGGTCTGTCTCATCAATAAGACAACCTAGTTGCTAAAATGACCCTGGATGGCCTTAAGTCATTGGGGCTCAAAATTGGGAATAGTTAGCCATGGTCAGTTAGCTATTGCATTGCTCTTTTCTATTATGTTCTATGTTTCTCTCATCTTCCCTATGCCTCATCAAATTGGCTAACCAGCATTAGTATCCACGTGAACCATTGGAACTGACTTTTGGGATCAGAGGTGCTGATCTGTCCAGGGAGATAAGTCAGCACACAAGCCTGTGCCCCTACCAGGCAGCTGCTGGATATCCTGTGTGCTCCTGTACCAATGGTGGGCTCCCCATTTTCCCAGAACTGGCTATAGCATGGGGAGGTCCCTGGGGCCAGGCTGGTGATTTGGGGTGCTCTGCTGAAAGAGACACTTGGGGACCGCTATGTCAGGTAAGTAAATTGAGTAATGGAGATGTCAGCTCAAGACCTGTCTCCTAGGTGCAGTTGGGGGAGATGCCTTTGTAAACAGCTGACGATACCTCCGCAGCTGCCACACTGGGATTAGTTGTGCTTGGTATCATTCTAGATCCTTTCCTGAATGATATTCAGAGTCCAAGCCTTGGGCTGAGCCAGCTAGAGTATCACTTCAAGTGACTAAAGGCAAGGAGATTCGTATCCGTGCCCTCCTCAGGACTCCAAATATGGTATGTGTCCTATGGAACACCCAACATGTCCAAAGGTGGGTATTCAGTGGCTGAACACTGAACATCCAAGGTGCTTCAAATCGTGAGATGCTCACAGCTGCTTCCATCAGAACACCACATGGTGAGGAAGTAGGTGCCTAAATTATTAGAGGAAGACCAGACAGAGGGGAGGACCCCAGGGGAGAGGACTGTGCCCTTTCATGGACTGAGGATAATTTATTCTTCTTTGCCAATAACCACATACAAACTAATAAAGACAGAGGATACAGATGGATGGTCAATAAGGATAGGTCTGTTGATTATCCTTGGGAGGAGGGACTATGTCCCCTGTCTTGTCTTAAGGCCCAGACTCTCCTTAAGGACCAGTCCAGGAGCTAAAGGAGAAGAGGCTGTCTGTCTTTATATGTAGAGTACGACAGGGAGGTGGCGAGTGCCATCTACACAGAAAATCTCCATCCCAAACTGGTAAAAGGTAATCTCTTAGAGCTCCAATCTCCTGTGTCAATAAAGGAGACACAAGGTGGCACAGTGGTAAAAGAATCCACCTGCCAATGCAAAAGACACAAGAGATGCGGGTTCGATCCCTGGGTCAGGAAGATCCCCTGGTGGAGGAAATGGCAACCTGCTCTAGTATTCTTGCCTGGAAAATTCCACAGACAGAGGAGCCTGGCAGGCAACAGTCCACGAGGTTACAAAGAGTCGGACACGCCTGAACAACTGAGCACACATAACATTTAGCAGACACGTTTGGGTCCTGGTGTCAACACATTCCCCTCCTCTCTTGTTTGTCGGCCTTATTTACAGTCACCCTAAGTCTCCCATATTTCTCTGAGAGAAGACAAGTACTAGATGAACTAAAAAAGGTTTTTAACTGTGGTTCTCCCACCAGAGCCTTGAATGCAGGACTTACAATTATATGTGTGAGCCACCCCCAAGCTTCTTCCTGGAGCCCCCGGATCAGATGGACAGAGAATCCAACCCATAGACTTTGGTTTAAGCGGCCCTCAGATTCAGCCCAAAGGCACTGACATAAAAGAGGCAACTCCTGGTGGCACACTTGATACTTATGACTGAAGCATTTCCAGGGGCAGAGCTGATTGCTGTGTGCACTGAGGTTTCTATTACACCCCAGGTAATGGGAAAATCTCCCTTTAAAATTGGATCAGCAACAGAGGCCTCCTTATTAAAGTGAAAATGGCACCTACATGATTGAACTAGTTTTGACTCTACTGGAGGAAATGAAATACTCACACACACTGCCATCAAGGTTAACTAGACAAAACTTTCAGAAATGCTTGCATCTCTTGCTCAACAGGGACTAGAAGGAGGAAGAGCACTATTCTCAAAACCAGAAAAATGATAATATTTCTTTACTTGGGGAGTGTGCACAGCATATACAGGAGCTAGAAAAGGCACAGCCGGTGCTTATTACCCTGATTTAAACAGCCCACTTTCCATACTGGCTTTGACTGTGTCCAGTAAGCTGATTGGCATGCAATTATTCCTGGAAATAGAGGATGTCCTTTGAAAAACATTTTCTTGATGTCTTATTCTTACTGACTCTTGGCCAGGGGCTAATGTGCTAACTACTGAGAACTTTGGAAAATTAGAGTTGGAAAACACAAGCTCAAGCAAAGCTATTTTGAGTCAAGAGATGGGAAGAAAATTGCCACACTGGCTCTTACTCTGCCCATCTGGGTGCACTGTGGACTTCCTTCCTGGCTGCTAATCAACAGAAGCAAGGAAGGCAAAGTATAAAACGTAATTAGTTTAGCCAAGGTGTGCACAAAATTTCACAACTACAGTAAGTGTGCACATTCTTCCCTACCCTTCCCTCACAATACTGAATGGCAACTTTACATAAAGCTTAGCAGAAGTGAGTTCTACAACAATGGCAAAGTTGACTGCCTACCATAAGCAACACAGCAAAGTTAGTTCTTATGAACGATATTAAATTCCATGGAGATATTTAATTGGGACAATCTCCACCCAAATTAACAGGTACTGACTTAAAATAAAATTATTGAATCTTCCAAGGCTATTAAAAATTGGCCAGGCCTACGAAGATCATCATTAAGAAGGGTATGGGAAATATGTGAGGGGAATTGCCTTCCAATGTTACTTTTCTAGGGGATCCTTATAAAAAGTACACAAAACCCATCACAGAAGATAGAAACAATAATGAGAATTTCTGTAGCAACGCCAACAGGAGAGAATATATGTTAGTGTAGTCACACTGGACCCTCCCAAGAAGCCAGCCCGAGACTACTAAAGCAACACAAATGTCTACTTTAGACAAGTTTCCCCTAGAAGAGAGGTAGTGGACTAAGTGTTATCCTTCTGCAAGACAGCAGTGTAACAATACACAAAAAAGAAATGAGCCAAATGTATAACACAATTGCTATCTCACCATACTTTAGAGGTCATCGTATTAGAAAATTTCATGTTGCTAGTTATTTCCTGGCTGTGAAATGAGGAGTCTGTGCACTTGTTAACACGTCTTACTGCATGCGGGTGAGTAATACTAATAAATTGTTACAAATAGCCAGGGACATGCCCCAAAGGGCATATAATATTATTCTACTAATTAAAGAGATCAAACAAAAATATACTTCTTGTTTGATCTATTTTCCTGAATTTCTCCCATCCCATTTCCTCCAAGTGCACAGACTGGCTTGTGCCCTTGTGGGATTCTGGGTCTTAAAGATGCTTTATTCTTGCATCCAAACCAAGACATTATGAGACAACATACAACTTAGACTAATGCAGCTTGGCCTTAGGGAATAGATTGTTATATTCAGTACAAGTGAGCAGATGATGGTCTTTGTATAATGCCCTCTAGGTTGCTTGCTTTTATATGGGCTGAGACCTATTGGATCAAAAGCCCTCTGATGTTAAACTCAGGTTTTTACATATCCAGTTGTTTAATGAATATAAACTCTGATGCTGAGAAAGATTGAAGGCAACAGGAGAAGGGGGCAGCAGAGGATGTGATGGTTAGATAATGTCATGGACTTAATGGACATGAATTTGAACAAACTCTGGGAGGTAGTGGAGGACAGAGGAGCCTGGCATGTGGCAGTTAATGGGGTCACAATAAGTTGGACATGACTTAGCAACCAAATAACAACAAGAAACAAAACTTGACTGCTAAGTATAACCTGCAAAGCTGTACCCGGTATCAACTAGCCTTAAGATAAGTGAATATTTTCTAGCTATAAAGACCCCAAGTGGCTACTGCCCTTTAGAGCTCTCTGAGTGTTGGGACATAAGTAGAAAGACATAAATTCTATTGAAATTTTCATGTGATATTATATTTTTATAGCTCCTGGATATGAGAACTAATGTCCAATAAAGAAAGAAAGAAGTCAGGTATGTTTTGAAGAAATGAAATCTATGAGGGGGAAAAAAAAAAGGAAGGGAGGGAGGAGGGTATGGGGAGAGAGAGAAATAAAGGGAGACAGAGAAATGAAACTGTCATATAAGACCACATTGTGCTTGCATATTTGATAGATGAAGTGAGGAGAGACTAACTTCAGTCCTCTTTTAGGAAGTAAGTAGCTATAGACTCAGCCATACGTCTGAGACTGACTTTGTAATGAGATTTCAGGAGTGTGAACAAGAGCACATGAGTGAACACAGAGTTCTATTACAGTGTACTCGAAAATGATGAACTGTTAATTTAACAGAGTTTTGCATGGAAGTCTAGTCTTTTTCTGTAAGGCTGGGTTTTTTAGAAAGAATGATTAGAAACCATTATAGAGGAAGCAAAGCTAACTCCTTCCAGATGCAAGGTTTCTATATTCCCAATCACTCCTAGTAAAGACATATGGGCATGGGTAATAGGCTTGGCTTCAGCAGGAAAAATACTAGCAGTTTCAAACGTTTATTCATTCAGGAAACAGAAACTGTGTAGAATCATCCAAGAATCATCCATAGGAGCCAAGTTTATTAAAATGTATGTGGTCATCATACGCAGTTTCATTGTAATAAAATAATGAGGATTAATCATCTTCCTAAAATCTGGCACGTTGCATTTAATTAACCAATATTAGAATATTCACTCACATTCTCAGGGGATAGATTTTTGAAAGCAGCTCCTACAGTTTCTCCAGCTCCTCTTTGTGTGCAAAAATGATTTTGTTGACATGAAAGATAAGTGGTTAGGTCCCTTTTAATAAAAGCACAATCTCATATTGCTTAGTCAGTGTCATAGTTATATTCCAAAATAGGGACTTTTGGAACAGAAAGAGTATGACTAAGAAAACTTTCTAATAGGGAAACATTTAGAGTTATATGTGATGAATTTGCACATGATAAAAAGAAGATCAGAAACTGAAAACCACTTTTTAAGGCATCAACTTTTTTTTTCTTTTTTTTTTCATAATGAAAATATGAAATTATTTTTAAAATTCTCTGTTTCTGGAAGTAAAGTACAGGAATGAAATATGAGTTTAACATTTATTAAACAAAATAGCATCTCTTGTGATTTTGGAAATTATAATAAAAATGATTATGATAAAGGGATAACTTACTTAATTTTATATAGCTGAAGGTGGGGGAGACTGTGTCTCACCCATAAAAATGTTGCGCATCTTCCTCCTACTTTGAGGGTGAGCAGTGTTACCTTAGAGGGGAAGAAATACACAAACCCGAAGAAATATATTACAGTATTTGAGTGTATAAATCAGAAACATACACAAAAATGTTAGAGCTGGGTCTAAGAAGAGGCAAAATACTGGAATCATGTTGCAAGTTTGATTTAAAATCTTAGAGAAAATAAAGGCAAAGAGGAATCTAACATAGTTTCAGATTCAGAATCAATACATTAGGCAGATGCTTATCAGGCCCTGGTAAAGAACTCTTACTAGGGCTTCCCAGGTGGCTCAGCTGTAAAGAGTCTGCCTGCAATGCAGGTGATACGATCAAAATCCCTGGGTCAAGAAGACCCCCTGGAGAAGGAAGTGGTAACCCACTCCAGTATTCTTGCCTGGGAAATCCCAATGACAGAGGAGGCTGGCAGGCTACATCTGTGGGGTCACAAGAGCTGGACACAACTTAGGGACTAAAATCAAAAACAAAGAACTCAACAACAAAAAGAACTTAACAACAAAAGACAAATAATCCAATTAAAATAAACTCTCCAATTCAACAACACAAAGGCAAACAATCCCGTTAATATATGACTGAAGGACTTGAATAGACATTTCTTCAAATACTATATACAAAGTACTAATAAGCATGAAAAGAGTCCTAGCATCACTAATCATTAGGAAACTACAAAACAAAACTATATTGAGTACCAGGTCACACCCACTGGGATTCCTATAAAAAAATTTTTTTAAGTGTTGGGCTTGATAAAGGATGGAAATGGTATGAACCTAACAGAAGCAGAAGATATTAAGAAGAGCTGGCAAGAATATACAGAAGAACTATACAAAAAAGACCTTCACAACCCAGATAATCACGATGGTGTTATCACTTATCTAGAGCCAGACATCCTGGAATGTGAAGTCAAGTGGGCCCTAGAAAGCATCACTACAAACAAAGCTAGTGGAGGTGATGGAATTCCAGTTGAGCTGTTTCAAATCCTGAAAGATGATGCTGTGAAAGTTCTGCACTCAATATGCCAGCAAATCTGGAAAACTCAGCAGTGGCCACAGGACTGGAAAAGGTCAGTTTTCATTCCAATCCCAAAGAAAGGCAATGCCAAAGAATGCTCAAACTACAACACAATTGCACTCATCTCACAGGCCAGTAAAGTAATGCTCAAAATTCTCCAAGCCATGCTTCAGCAATACGTGAACTGTGAACTTCCTGATGTGCAAGTTGGTTTTAGAAAAGGCAGAGGAACCAGAGATCAAATTGCCAACATCATCTGCTGGATCATGGAGAAAGCAAGAGAGTTCCAGAAAAAACATCTATTTCTGCTTTATTGACTATGCCAAAGCCTTTGACTGTGTGGATCACAATAAACTGGAAAATTCTGAGAGAGATGGGAATACCAGACCACCTGACCTGCCTCTTGAGAAATCTGTAAGCAGTTCAGGAAGCAACAGTTAGAACTGGACATGGAACAACAGACTGGTTCCAAATAGGAAAACCAGTATGTCAAGGCTGTATATTGTCACCCTGCTTATTTAACTTCTATGCAGAGTACATCATGAGAAATGCTGGACTGGAAGAAACACAAGCTGGAATCAAGATTGCCGGGAGAAATATCAATAAGCTCAGATATGCAGATGACACCACCCTTAAGGCAGAAAGTGAAGAGGAACTCAAAAGCCTCTTGATGAAAGTGAAAGTGGAGAGTGAAAAAGTTGGCTTAAAGCTCAACATTCAGAAAATGAAGATCACGGCATCCGGTCCCATCACTTCATGGCAAATAGATGGGGAAACAGTGGAAACAGTGTCAGACTTTATTTTGGGGGGCTTCAAAATCACTGCAGATGGTTACTGCAGCCATGAAATTAAAAGATGCATACTCCTTGAATGAAAAGTTATGATCAGCCTAGATAGCATATTCAAAAGCAGAGACATTACTTTGCCAACTAAGGTCTGTCTAGTCAAGGCTATGGTTTTTCCTGTGGTCATGTATGGATGTGAGAGTTGGACTGTAAAGAAGGCTGAGCACCGAAGAATTGATACTTTTGAACTGTGGTGTTGGAGAAGACTCTTGAGGGTCCCTTGGACTGCAAAGAGATCCAACCAGTCCATTCTGAAGGAGATCAGCCCTGGGATTTCTTTGGAAGGAATGATGCTAAAGCTGAAACTCCAGTACTTTGGCGACCTCATGCGAGGAGTTGACTCATTGGAAAAGACTCTGATGCTGGGAGGGATTGGGGGCAGGAGGAGAAGGGGACAACCCAGGATGAGATGGCTGGATGGCATCACTGACTTGATGGACTGAGTCTGAGTGAACTCTGGGAGATGGTGATGAACAGGGAGGCCTGGCGTGCTGCAATTCATGGGGTCGCAAAGAGTCGGACACAACTGAGTGACTGAAATGAACTGAACTGAAGGATATAGAGAAATTGGGACCCTTGTACATTGCTAGTAGGATTCCATTGCTGATGGAGAAAACAATATTAGTGACTCCTCAAAACATTAAATATGGAATTATCACATGATCCTGCAATGTCATGCCTAGATGTATATATCAAATAGTTGGAAAGATTGAAAGTTATGTTGCTCAATTGTGTCCGACTCTTTGTGCCAGGCTCCTCCATCCTTGGAATTCTCCAGGCAAGAATACTGGAGTGGGTTTTAATTTACTTCTCCATTTGAAAACTGTTACTCAAATATATATAATTCTTAGCAACATTATTCACAATATCTACATGGTAGAAACATCCCAAAATCTCTTTGACAAATGAATGCCCAAGAGGATTGTGATATTTGCAAGAAATGGAATATAATTTAGCTATAAAGTATGAAGTACTGACACGTGCTACAATATAGATCAATATTGAAACCACTGTGAGTTAAAGAACCTAGTCATAAAAGGTCACCTATTACATGATTCCATTATGTGAATCATTCTGTATAACTAAATCCACGGAGACAAAAACACATATTGGTGGTTGCTAGGGGCTGGGGAGAGTGGGGATGAGAATAAGCTGCAATATGGAGAGCATCAAAGGCATTCTTTGGAGCAACATACTTGTTTGGAAGCTGATATTCAGAAATCTCATTTAGTTATTAAAAAAAGGCAGTGTTAAGAAGGCTACTATATACTACATAGAACTATGTATTGGCTATAACAAATATAAGGATATTGCATGCACATTATTCATCCTTTTAAACACTAATTTTGAATCATACACAAAAGCCTGTGTTATATTAGTGATACATATTAATGGAATAAAAAATACAAAATATTTTAAAGCATTTTTTAAAAGTGTGAGTAGATAATATCTAAGGCAATCAGTTAATTAGGTGCTTTGTTTGTCAAGATTACCCTGTTGCCTGGCTTGACAGAGTCACTGAGCCATTGCTGTATTAGGCTGAGTGAATATTAATTTTACTTGCATATTTGGGGAAATGAAAACATATCCAAATGCACATGCTTCTTGGCATTTTGCTTTCTTTAATTTTCACTTTTTAATCCATTTCCCTTTAAGTCTTTAATCATCTTTTCAGTGAAGATTTTCCTTTTCATTCTGTTCATATGTCTGAGGAATTAACAATCCTATTCTCAGTGGTTTCATGTAATCAAAACCTCCTGATTCAAACACTGTGTGCAATCCACAGGGAGAAATTATTAAAAGGGCTTTGCAGATTTGTTTAGCACTCTGCTCAGAATATGAAAGCACAGACTTTTAAATATCTGAGAAGAGACTGCCAACCCATTACCCTTCTGGAAGAACTTTTGAACTAGACATTTTCCATTATTTACAGTGTGAGATACTTGGAGTCAGATTTCAGCTAGAAACACTTTTCAGTAATGGATGGCACAAAATGAGGCCAAGTTTATAGGTTTCCTATTCAGAAGTTCATTAAATTTTTAAAGACCCAGACCAAACCACAACTTCAGTCAGCCATTTCTTAAAGACCCCTTGAAAGGTTCTCCAGAAGAAAAAGTCAATGGACACAGATCAGATTGTGTGGGCATGAGGGGAGAGGGAGGAGGTGTGAGACAGGAATTTATAGCTATTTTATTTATCCAAATGCTTTCAAGTGGCAGAGTTGTATCCTGAACAGATTTTACATACCCAAGAGAGCTGTGGCTGAATTTGGTCACTACATTGAAAGATTATCAGATGATGAGTAGAGACAGCAAATCTTATTCTTTCAAAACGATTGCTTACGAAGGAAAGGAAAAGCTGTGGTGCAGCTCAAGGGGACCCAGGACCTAGAGGGACACTCACAAGCACAGATCTTGGAATGCAACAGATCGGGTTGAAACCCCAGCTGTGCTCCTTGCCACTCATGCGATCTTGGCCAAAACAGTTGACTTCTCAGCATGCGGGGTAGTATGTGCAAAATGGGACATTTAATACTACTCTCAAAGTCAAATTACACTTTGTTGTTTTTGCTGTTGTTTAGTTGATAAATTGTGTCTGAATCTTGTGACCCCATGGACTATATCCCACCAGGGTCCTCTGTCATGGGATTCTCCAGGCAAAAATACTGGAGTGAGGTGCCATGCCCTCCTGCAGGGGATTTTCTGACCCAGGGATCAAACCCACCTCCTCTGTGCCTCCTGCATTGGGAGGTGGATTCTTTACTACTGAGCCAACTGGGAAGCCCCATATTATACTTTTTTGTACAGATAAATTATTATATAAAAATAGAACAAAATATGAAGTTTGTGTACTTAACATTTTTAATGATTATTAATGTTATTATAATTGTTAATGGTTGTATTAGTTGTTAAAGATCTAATTTCCAGGAATGTAATTCATTGTTTTCTAGGTTTGACATGAGTCTTGAAATGATTGGCATCAACACTTTGACAAATTTTAGAGCAATCCAAACATCAGATTTCCAGGCTTGGTAGAATACAAGTGACTCTTGAATAATTTGGGACTCAGGGGCACTGACCTTCCTCAAAGTAAAAAATCTACATTTACATTTATAGTCAGGAATCCCTACCCATGGTGCTACATCCATGGGTTCAACCAATTGTGGCTCATGTAGTGTGGTTATACCTATTTAATGAAATATATATATATATATATATATATATATATATGTAGACATATAAGCAGACCTGTGGTTTAAAACCAGATCATTCAAGAGTTAGCTGTACTTATTTTGTACCTCTAGCTACAAATGTGTGAGTTCCTGACCTTAAACTGAGTATATTTACAAGACTGTTAAGATTTGTAAAGACAGAGTTTTTAAGAGAAAAATCAGTGTTGTTTGAAGTACTCAGGTTTCTTTTTAAGTAGACTTGAAGAGCAGTCTTTATTAAGTAACTTTCTAAATCCTTGTGTTGCTTAAGCAATTTAGGATGTTCTAGAAATGATTAGCTACAACAGAAATGTATAGGAGAAGTTGATTCTTCATTATTGAGAAGAATTTAAGAGCTAATTATTCAGGATAGAGAAATAGTTGTTGCTGCTAAGTCTCTTTAGTTGTGTCCGACTCTGCGACCCCATGGATGATAGCTTGCCAGGCTCCTCTGTCCATGGGGTTCTCTAGGCAAAAATATTGGAGTGGGTTGCCATTTCCTCCTCCAGGGGATCTTCCTGACCCAGGGGTTGAAACTGTGTCTCCTACATTGCATCAGACTCTACCACTGAGCCACTGGCCAAGTCCATAGAGAAATTAGGTAACCTGAAAGGAAAAGGAGGAGGGTTAGGTGGAAAGAATTTAAAATAGTGCTCTAGTCCTTTTAGACAGGAAAATGAGAAATGTGAACAAGAGAATAACACAGACATACTTCTTATGCCAAGAACCCTGCGGTGAATAGCAGCAGTCCCCAAAACCCAGTAGAGGTGTCTCTACAGAGAAATTCAGAGTAGGTTGAAAAAACAATAGTAATTAAGTTCTGGGACTAAGGCCAAAGTTCAAAACCAAAAACGATTGATAATTACTGCAATTTGGAAAGATGCACACACTGATATTCACATTCCAAGCTATATGGAGACTGTGTTCCAAAGTTTATTAAGTCCACTTAATAACTGAATATATTCCCCCCATATACTATATATAAGTTTTTCTGTTACAAAAGTATTGTGTATAAGGTCGTTGTGATTTAACTGTGATGATCAATCCTGAGAAAACAGTGAATAGAAAGATAAGATCTTTAACAGTAGAGGGCAAATAAGTTTAACAATCCTAAAATTAATAATGAGTGAATATTTCTTGAGTGTTTATTGAATTTGAGGTACTACAATTTTATATTTTAAAATTAGAAATATGATGTAGATGTGTAACATCTGATAAGTACTACCAGATGTAATACTAGTGAGTAAATGTAATTGCATATCAAGCTAGAGAGAAAGAGAGACACAGTGAGAGACAGAGATACTTGGGCTCACACCCCAGCATTTGTGCTTCCTAGTTATATAAACTTGGTAAATTTATGGAATGTACGCAGGTCATTTTTTATGGACCTGTATGCAGGTCAGTTCAGCTCGGTTCAGTTCAGTTGCTCAGTCGTGTCCGACACTTTGCGACCCCATGAATCGCAGCACACCAGGCCTCCCTGTCCATCAGCAACTCCCGGAGTTCACTCAGACTCACGTCCATCGAGTTGGTGATGCCATCCAGCCATCTCATCCTCTGTTGTCCCCTTCTCCTCTTGCCCCCAATCCCTCCCAGCATGACAGTCTTTTCCAATGAGTCAACTCTTCACATCAGGTGGCCAAAGTACTGGACTTTTAGCTTTAGCATCATTTCTTCCAAAGAAATCCCAGCAAAAACAATACCCAGTTGTGGATGTGACTGGTGATAGAAGCAAGGTCTGATGCTGTAAAGAGCAATATTGCATAGGAACCTGGAATGTCAGGTCCATGAATCAAGTATGCAGGTCAGTAATTACCAATTATCAACCTTATGGACCTGTATGCACATCAGGAAGCAACAGTTAGAACTGGACATGGAACAACAGACTGGTTCCAATTAGGAAAACGAGTAAGTCAAGGCTGTATGTTGCCACCCTGCTTATTTAACTTATATGCAGAGTACATCATGAGAAACGCTGGGCTGAAAGAAACACAAGCTGGAATCAAGATTGCCAGGAGAAATATCAATAACCTCAGATATGCAGATGACACCACCCTTTTGGCAGAAAGTGAAGAAGAACTAAAGAGCCTCTTGTTGAAAGTGAAAGAGGAGAGTAAAAAGTTGGCTTAAAGCTCAACATGCAGAAAACTAAGATCATGGCATCTGGTCCCATCACTTCATGGCAAATAGATGGGGAAATAGTGTCAGACTTTATTTTTGGGGGCTCCAAAATCACTGCAGATGGTGATTGCAGCCATGAAATTTAAAGAAATTTTCTCCTTCTAAGGAAAGTTATGACCAACCTAGACAGCATATTAAAAAGCAGAGATATTACTTTGCCAACAATTGTCCATCTAGTCAAGGCTATGGTTTTTCCAGTGGTCATGTATGGATGTGAGAGTTGGACTATAAAGAAATCTGAGTGCCACAGAATTGATGCTTTTGAACTGTGGTGTTGGAGAAGACTCTTGAGAGTCCTTGGACTGCAAGGAGATCCAACCAGTCCATCTTAAAGGAGATCAGTCCTGAGTGTTCATTGGAAGGACTGATGTTGAAGCTGAAACTCTAATACTTTGGCTAACTGATGGGAAGAGCTGACTCATTTGAAAAGACCCTGATGCTGGGAAAGATTGAGGGTAGGAGGAGAAGGGGACGACAGAGGATGAGATGATTAGATGGCATCACTGACTCAATGGACATGGGTTTGGTAGACTCCGGGAGTTGGTGATGGATAGGGAGGCCTGGTGTGCTGCGGTTCATGGGGTTGCAAAGAGTCAGACACTACTGAGTGATTGAACTGAACTGAACTGAAATTTATGGAAACACTTACCATCAGTTTCCTGCCATATAAAGTAGAAAAAAAGATGAACTGTGGAATGTTGTGAGGAAGATTGGTAAGAGTTAATTATAATTGATTAAAAACTTACAAGAGCAAGAAGTGTTCCAAGTGCTTTGTGTGTACAACTCATCAGTTCTTCCAACAAAGCAGTGAGAAGGATGCTCTCAACTCACAACATTACAGGTAAGGACACTGGGCTGCTGAGAGGTTGAGGGACTTCAGCAAAATGACAGTTAATGAACTGTAGACCAGTTTTTCAGGCTAGGCATTCTGATTCCAAAACCCAAGTAGCTTAAATAATCATCAATACCACTGCTTCTATGTGTATCACACATGTGACTTTATGCATGTATGTGTGTGTATGTCTATATTAATCCCATACACATTTTACCAATGTATATTAAAATGTGTTTGTAATGTATTTAAGGGCTTTGCTGGTGGCTTAGATGGTAAAGAATCTGCCTGCGATGCAAAAGACCCGATTTTGATCCCTGAGCTGGTAAGATCCCCAGAGAAGGGAATAGCACCCCACTCCAGTATTCTTGCCCAAGAAATCCCATGGACAGAGGGGCCTAGCAGGCTACAGTCCATGGGGATGAAAAGAGTTGGAAATAACTAAACAACTAACCCTTCACTTCAATGTATTTAAAACACATAATAAACTCCTGATGAAGTATTAGTACTAACATTATTACTGTCGTTATCATTATTCCACAGAAATGAATTCTGTCCTAGGTCTCATTTCTGGCACCATGACGTTTTAAGTCTTAGGATAACAATAGAAGAATAGGAAAAAAGATATCAGTAGAAAAACAAAAGAAAAAAATAGAAATTTGACTGGATCATAGAGTTTTTGAAACTGTGATATCTGATTGGACATAGAAGTAAGGCTGGTGTTTTCTACCCAATGTCTGTTAGGTCATTCTATCTACATTTAAAATGGATTCTAGGCAATTAGAACAACAAATAACAAAATAAACTTTCTCCATTCTCCACTTTTTCACACTTGCAGCACTTTTCTAGCAGCAAATAAAAGTCTATTCTAGAAGATGAGGATCTATCTCATTGTTGCCTTTCATCAGAATACAGACGTATAAAGGAAGTTTCCCTCATATCTTTTCACAAGTGCACACTCTTGTGACCTGTGCTATATTTCCCTCTGGCCCATTTGCCAAGTCCCCAAGTGCAGAGATCATAGAAAAAACTGAAAATGTATATATTCTAATACTGTTTCAGTTAAGCTCTTTAGGTGAATGATAAATCTTCTCAAAACAAACCCACTTAGGGTGTTTAACATTAGTACAAGAGTTTTGACTCATGAGGTTCAGTTCAGTTCAGTCACTCAGTCTTGTCTGACTTTTTGTGACCCCATGGACTGCAACACATCAGGTTTCCCTGTCCATCACCAACACCCGGAGCTTACTCAAACTCATGTCCATTGAATCGGTGATGCCATCCAACCATGTCACCTTCTGTTGTTCCCTTCTCCTCCTGCTTTCAATCTTTCCCAGCATCAGGGTCTTTTCAAATGAGTCAGTTCTTGCCATCAGGTGGCCAAAGTATTGGAGTTTGAGCTTCAGCATCAGTCCTTCCAATGAGTATTCAGGATTGATTTCGTTTAGGATGGACTGGTTGGATCTCTTTGGAGTCCAGGGGACTCTCAAGAGTCTTCTCCAACACCATAGTTCAAAAGAATCAATTCTTTGGTGCT
Organism: Oryx dammah; assembly: GCF_014754425.2. Lineage (NCBI taxonomy): Eukaryota > Metazoa > Chordata > Mammalia > Artiodactyla > Bovidae > Oryx > Oryx dammah. The sequence continues at coordinate 62,914,985 of NW_024070205.1, read as the reverse complement.
CAGCTTTCTTTATGGTCAAACTTTCACATCCCTACATGCTACTGGAAAAACCATAGCTTTGACTAGATGGACCTTTGTTGACAAAGTAATGTCTCTGCTTTTTAATATGCTGTCTAGTTTAGTTACAACTTTTCTTCCACGGAGCAAGTGTCTTTTAATATCAAGGCTGCAGTCTCCATCTGCAGTGATTTTGGAGCCCCAAAAACAACGTCTGTCACTGTTTCCATTGTTTCCCCATCTGTTTGCCATGAAGTGATGGGACCAGATGCCATGATCTTAGTTATTCTACAGTAAATCTTTTCTTTCCTCTTAATTCCTAAAATTAAGACAACACACATCTCCCATATAATCTACCAGGAGTCTGCCTAGATATAGGTATGGATAATCTCCTGATGCAAAGAACTGACTCATTAGAAAAGACCCTGATGTTGGGAAAAATTGAAGGCGGGAGGAGAAGGGGATTACAGAGGATGAGATGGTTGGATGGCATCACTGACTCAATGGATGTGAGACTGAGTAGACTCTGGGAGTTGGTGATGGACAGAGAAGCCTGGCGTGCTGTAGTCCATGGGGTCGCAAAGAGTAGGACACGACTGAGCAACTGAACTGAACTGAAATCTCCTAATGTGCCTTTGACCTTAGATCTTCATCATCTGTGATATGAGTCACCTGTAGAGTGAGGATGGTAGCTACAAAGATTTGTGACTCTGCCTAGAATATGGTAGGAATGCAACAATACATATTAGTTTCCACTTCCCACTCAAGGGAAAACCAGCTGCAACTTTGCAGATACCAGTCACTCAAGGTACAAGCTTGAAAGAAGTAGAATCTGCGTTTAGATGCACCAGTATTTCTAAACTGATATAACAGCCATCTTGCACAAGTGAATTTGTGTGCATGTGTGCTGTGTTCGTGTCCGACTCTTTGCGACCCCATGGATTGCAGCTCACCAGGCTCCTCTGTCCATGAGATTCTCCAGGCAAGACTACTGGAGTGGGTTGCCTTGTCCTCCTCCAGGGAATCTTTCAAATCCAGGGATCTCAAAGGACCTGCACTTTCCTGATGGCAACTATATCTAGTGATTTAAAACAGGAACTTCTGGGGAAGAAAGATTTATACTGATTTATATCATGGTCAGTACAAACTCTGGTTATAGGTGGATGAATTGAACTTAATTATGTTGGTTAATGTGGCTGCTGTAACAAATTTCCTTGGAACCAATGGCTTAAAATGACAGATATATATTCCCTCACTCTTCCTGAGGCTAGAAGTTTGAAATTAGTGTCACAGGGCCAAGAGCAAGGTGGCAGCATGGCTACTTTGGAGTGTTCAGGAGAGAGTCTGTTCCTTGCCTCTTCTGGATTTTGGTAGTTGGCAACCTCTTGGACTGCAAGGAGATCCAACTAGTCCATTCTGAAGGAGATCAGTCCTGGGATTTCTTTGGAAGGAATGATGCTGAAGCTGAAACTCCAGTACTTTGGCCACCTCATGTGAAGAGTTGACTCACTGGAAAAGACTCTGATGCTGGGAGGGATTGGGGGCAGGAGGAGAAGGGGACGACAGAGGATGAGATGGCTGGATGGCATCACCAACTTGATGGACGTGAGTCTGAGTGAACTCCAGGGGTTGGTGACGGACAGGGAGGCCTGGTGTGCTGTGATTCATGGGGTCACAAAGAGTCGTACACGACTGAGCAACTGAACTGAACTGAACTGAACCTCCCTTGGCTTGAGGATACCTCACTCCAGTCATTAAGACCAGCCTCTTCAAACAACTCTGCTCATGTTTCTTATCATCTTCTGTGCGTGATAAGAATCTGCCTTTGTCTCTCTCTTATAAGGATATATGTTATTGCATTTAGCTATCTCAGGATAATCACCTTTTTCTTTTCTCTTTTCTTTTTTTTTCTTCCTTCCTTCCTTACTCCCTCCCACCCTCTCTTCCTCCCTTCCTTTCTTTTTTGGCCATATAAAGTAACATAGATATATTTGGGGAAAGTATTTTTTCAGTTTGCTATGTAAATATTTAGTGAGAATCCACCTTTTCTACTAAAAAGAGTTGTGGACTATCAAAATAGAAGTCCCTGTTGACTTCTTAGTCACCTTTAACGTGTTCATCAAAGTGCAATTACTGCCTAAATCAATCAGTGATAACAGTACAATTAGCTCCATTCTAAGTGCTTAACTTTTACGGAATTATTATATAGGAAATATACTTCCCAAACTACCTCTATGTGAGAATGGTATCAGTTTCCCTCTATCAGAGCAGAGTTGCTCAAACTTTTAAACTAAGCCCATTGTCCCCTAATCATAGGGGACTTACATTCAATCATGGATATATTCCATCTGCTTCTCAAGTACAATGGGAAAAGCTCCTTCTGGGGCACTGAAAAGTAGCCATTGTATGAACAAATAGTTGCTTATTTCTTTTATTCATCAACAATGACATTTCCACTAAGCACCTGCAACCTGGGATGTGGAGAGTAGAGTCATTTTCAAGAGTGTAAGTTATAGATACTCCTTTAAATAAGGCCTAAAGCATAAAAATTAATTCTTAAATATAGAAAGAAAATAAGTTTGGGCTGCTTTAACAAGCTACCATAGACAGTAGCTTAAACAACTAACATTAATATCCCACAGTCTGGAGGCTGGGAAGTCCAAGATCAAGCTGACAGCAGATCCAGTGTCTAATGAGAGCAGACTTCCTGGCTTGCAGATGGAAAATTATTTTGATATCCTCAAATGTGCAGAGCAGAGAGATAAGAGAATTTCATGTCTCTCCTTAAAAGGGTTGTTGCTGTTTTTCATTTGTTAAGTTGTGTCCAACTCTTTGCGACTCCATAGACTGCAGCACACCAGGCTTCCTTGTCCATCACTATCTCCCAGAGTTTACTCAGGCTCATGTCCATTGAGCTGGTGATGCCATCCAACCGTCTCATCTTCTGTTGACCCCTTCTCCTCCTGTCCTTAATCTTTCCCAGCATCAGAGTCTTTTCCAGTGAGTCAGCTCTTCCCATCAAAAGGCCAAAGTATTGAATCTTCAGCTTCAGCATCAGTCCTTTCAATGAATATTCAGGGCTGATTTCCCTCAGGATTAACAGGTTTGATCTCTGGTACTAATCTTATTTTGAGGGCTCCATCCTCATGATCTAATTATTTCCCCACAGTTCTGCCTCATACTAACATCATACTGAGGGTTAAGATTTCAAAATCTGAAATTTGGGAGGACACATTCAGTCCATAGTAGTTAGTATCCATGTATAAATATATTTTCTAAGTTATCAAGCCAAAAAACAAAAGCAACATTCCTTTGGGGCAAAGTTTTTAGGTTTTTTCAAAATTGTCTCTCTACTCACTCTTGTTCCTACATTCATATAGAAGCCAGTGCTTTTATATTTTATTTCTCTAGTCCTTCTCTTCCTTCCCTTTTACAATATTTTTCAGGAAAATATTCTTATCTAACAATTTACTGACTGAATTTCTCCCCTAAGAAAAGGAAAAGGAGGCTCAGGAGGGAAGGGATATATATAATTATGACTGATTTGAGTTGTTGCATGCAAGAAACCAACAGAAAATTGTAAAGAAATTTTCCATCAATTAAAAAAAAATAAAAAAATTAAAAGCTAACTTCCTTAATATTTTTTTTTTCAGTTTGAGTTCAATTCAGTTCAGTTCAGTCGCTCAGTCATATCAGACTCTTTGTGACCCCATGAATGGCAGCACACCAGGCCTCCCTGTCCATCACCAACTTTTGGAGTTCACTCAGATTCATGTCCAACAAGTCAGTAATGCCATCCAGCCATCTCATCCTCTGTCGTCCCCTTCTCCTCCTGCCCACAATCCCTCCCAGCATCAAAGTCTTTCCCAATGAGTCAACTCTTCACATGAGGTGGCCAAAGTACTGGAGATTCAGCTTTAGCATCATTCCTTCCAAAGAAATCCCAGGGCTGATCTCCTTCAGAATGGACTGGTTGGACCTCCTTGCAGTCCAAGGAACTCTCAAGAGTCTTCTCCAAAACCACAGTTCAAATGCATCAATTCTTTGGTGCTGAGCCTTCTTCACACTCTAACTCTCACATCCATACATGACCACAGGAAAAACCATAGCCTTGACTAGACGGACCTTAGTCGGCAAAGTAATGTCTCTGCTTTGAATATGCTATCTAGGTTGGTCATAACTTTTCTTCCAAGGAGTGTCTTTTAATTTAATAGCTGCAGTCACCATCTGCAGTGATTTTGGAGCTCAAAAAAATAAAGTCTGACACTGTTTCCACTGTTTCCCCATCTATTTCCCATGAAGTGATGGGATGGGATGCCATGATCTTCATTTTCTGAATGTTGAGCTTTAGGCCAACTTTTTCACTCTTCTCTCTCACTTTCATCAAGAGGCTCTTTAGTTCCTCTTCACTTTCTGCCATTAGGGTGGTGTCATCTGCATATCTGAGGTTATTGATATTTCTCTTGGCAATCTTGATTCCAGCTTGGGTTTCTTCCAGTCCAGCGTTTCTCATGATGTATTCTGCATATAAGTTAAATAAGCAGGGTGACAACATACAGCCTTAACGTACTCCTTTTACTATTTGGAACCAGTCTGTTGTTCCATGTCCAGTTCTAACTGTTGCTTCCTGACCTGCATACAGATTTCTCAAGAGGCAGGTCAGGTGGTCTGGAATTCCCATCTCTCTCAGAATCTTCCACAGTTTGTTGTGATCCACACAGTCAAAGGCTTTGGCATAGTCAATAAAGCAGAAATAGATGTTTTTCTGGAACTCTCTTGCTTTCTCCATGATCCAGCAGATGTTGGCAATTTTATCTCTGGTTCCTCTGCCTTTTCTAAAGCCACCTTGCACATCAGGAAGTTCACAGTTCACGTATTGCTGAAGCCTGGCTTGGAGAATTTTGAGCATTACTTTACTAGCATGTGAGATGAGTGCAATTGTGCGGTAGTTTGAGCATTCTTTGGCATTGCCTTTCTTTGGGATTGGAATGAAAACTGACCTTTGCCAATCCTGTGGCCACTGCTGAGTTTTCCAAATTTGCTGGCATATTGAGTGCAGCACTTTCACCGCATCATCTTTCAGAATTTGAAATAGCTCAACTAGAATTCCATCACCTCCACTAGCTTTGTTTGTAGTGATGCTTCCTAAGGCCCACTTGACTTCACATTCCAGGATGTCTGGCTCTAGATGAGTGATCACACCATTGTGATTATCCAGGTCGTGAAGATCTTTTTTGTACAGTTCTTCTGTGTATTCTTGCCGCCTCTTCTTAATATCTTCAGTTTAATAGACCCTAAAAAGAACTGAGACCCTAAAATGGATTAATCTCATTAGTAATATCTATTTCTTCTTTACAGTAGTGAATGGATTCCCCAAAAACTAACCTTTGAATCTGTTGCTACTTTTATTATTATTATACTTATTAAGTATTGTATGTTGGCCCAAATTTTGAACTTCCAATGGCATTTATACAGTGTTTTCATTTTAGTGATAGGTTTTAATCTACTTATATAAACCAATAAGGTAAAAGCAATTCTGATATTTTTCATATCTTCATTTCTATAATTCTATATTCATTTCTGCAATATATAATGCATAGCTAGGAGAAAGTAAAAAAAGGTGCTTGTGAATGATTTGTAAATATGATCTGAAATACATTATGCTGATATACAGTATCTATAGATCATGATATAGTAGAATTGTAATATGAAATGGTTCCAAAGTATCACTAAGGTAAAATGAAATCACAAACTGTATTTGTTTTCTTTACCTTAAAATAAAACCGCTTCCAGTATTTCAACAATTGTAATTAATGCCAAATATTATGTAGCAAATCATCCTGCCTGCTGTTTCCTACCCACCTGCTGATTATTCTGTGATCTGCCTTGCTGCTTTGTCAACCCGATGAGTGGTGTTGCCCTCCAGACACCCTGCCCACCTGTTCCTAATTTACTTCCAGTATGTCATACTTGATAATTTTATGAAATGCTTAAAAAAATACTGTGAAAACGATCACCTTCCAAGGAGGAGATTATAATAATGCAGATATTCTGGCTACTTCTTCCTAATTCACTAATGATTGTCCTATATTCCTTTTTTTCTTACATGAAACTAGGGTGCTTTTTCCCCTGCTCTGGTATTAAAATCTTAATTGTTCTCATGAATGTCCTTCATGGTGTGATTTAAGAATCTATTCTCCAGGTAGCCACCTTCTTCTTCTCTGCAAAAGCTTCTGGGACCAAGAACAAGAAAAATGTGGCAGGTGCGGCGAGGGCCAATTAAAAAACAAATCTGCGCTAACTGATGGGTAATCTTCGGTAAAATCACTAGTGACAATACCAGATGCCTGGGGAAAATTGACATTGACCAGATCCGTTTATTGCTGGCAGCGTTTGATTCATCTGCACCATGCAGCTGTTGTAAAGGTAAATGGCTTGCACTCCCATTTTGCCCTTTCATGGGTTTGTTTTGTGGCAGCAGTCTTAGTATTTCCTTTTTTTCACCTGTGCTTGTAACAGGTCAGATGTCACCATTTTCAAAGGCCTTTCCATCTTTCCTCATTTCCCAGAGAACTGGATTTGCAAGTAGATTAGTGTTGCTTTTGAGCTAATCACATTCCGAATGACTAATCTGTTTGGAAATATTTAATGAATGCACATTCACCTAAAAGGTGGACAATTAAAATTAGGAAAACATGAGAGCCTTTACCTTCTTTTTATCCCATTGTTCAATTCCAGAGCAAGCTTTTCTTTTCATCTAGATGACAGTTTTTCTTATTCACCTTCTCATAGGGCATAGCCTGGCACATAATCAGCATGGACTGACATTTACTTAATGCTGACTGAAGGGATATTGGCATATTTGTTTTTAATAGATGTCCAAATCCCATGCCTTCAAATTTTTAATCTTTGGGATTGTATTAAATACATTCTATGTTTTTGTAACTTTTTAGATATGATCTGTGTGCTTTTTTGTTCATTCAGGTGCATTGTCATTATTATTAATACATAAAGCTATATATTAATTATATCACGTTTTTAGTCATAGTTTTAATTAATTCTATAATTTTGTAATTAAATAAAAATTTGCTAAGTAAAATTGACATGTTTTTTTTTCATGTTGCTGTTTTTTTGTTTACTAAAGCAAGAGACTAAGTTTTACAGTTTGAATGAGGGAACTCAAGCCTGGCAGCACAGGTCATATTGATTTCTCCCAGTCATTCAGGCGTATGTTAAAAGAGTTAAAAAAACGTACTTCATTAATTTACCTCGTTAAATAATACACAAAATATATCTTGAATCAATAACAATTCTTTCCATCCAAAGCATTTCCCACCACATCCAAATCACCCTCACAAATCACCTAGACTGGAGATTCTCAAACAATCAAAATATATATATGAGCCACTTTGTTCCAATGCTGAGTCCATTTCCCTGTGCCTGGAGCAGGCTCTGGGATTCTGCATTTTTAATGGACTCCCAGGTAACATTGACCCTGCTGGTACACATAACACACTTCGAATAGTAAAGGACATAGACAATTTCCATTTTCCTCCTGCCTCTTATAGTCCAACAGAGAGGCATCTACTAAGAATCCTTTTTATTTTGTAACATAAATCTAACACAAGCATTATCCACTTTAAACTTCCTTGTGTGTTCCCTCTCACACTCTGGCCACAGTCATCTCAATCCTCACTCAAGTCAGTGTCTTCTCCCCTGCTGTTCAGCAGTTATACTTGGCATCTTCTGTCTGCATCATCCTATTCCCCACCTCTATTAATAACTGGTTATATCTTGACTTTCAAATTTCAGCTTATATTTTACTAATTCAGAAATGACTTCGCTGACCAGCTTTATGTAAGTAGCTAATTCCTTCCTACTATTCTGTCATGTGTGTTTGTAAACAGTATAAATTCATTTTATAGTTATTTATGTATTTGCTTATCTACTTGACTGTTGACTGTAGCCCCCACTAAGTGATGAGGTTTATGAGAATAGTAAAGGTGTCTGTGTAGACTAGTCTATACATAGGGATATACACAAAACCTGTAACAGACAGAGAGACTTAATATTTTTAAGTAAAAAAATGTTGCATGTCTATTAGGATTTTCTAGGTTTTCTTTAATGACCTATCACTAAAGTAAGCATAAATTTCCAAAATCATCTCATTTTTTTTTCCTTGGATGCATTTTATTTCACTGTATTTGTTCAGTTTATGTATAGACATTAATTCCATTAAATGTATTAAAGAAGACAATATCATAATTCAAAGATACAACTAAATTTCAGAAGGAATATTCATTATGTCCGATTCCACCTCAACTTGTTTGCAACAAACAATTTTGCAAATTGATTTATGCTGAATTACTATTCTGTGAATGGTCACCTTGCAAATTCATAATGTATGTATATGTAGGATGTAACTTTGTGTATGTATGCTAAGTTGCTTCAGTCGTGTCTGACTCTTTGCAACTCTATGGACTGTAGACCTCCAGGTTTCTCTGTCCATGAGATTCTCCAGGCAAGAATACTGGAGTGGGTTGCCATGCCCTCTTCCAGGGGATCTTTGCAACTCAGGGATCCAATGCATATCTCCAGTGGTTCATACATTGCAGGCAGACTTTTTACTACAGAGCTACATGGAAGCCCTAGGATATAACTGCTGTTATAAAAGAAGCTTAGGAACCTACTGGAATTTAGGCTTCTGAAGGATATTTTTCAATTAATAGCTAATATTTATCAAGTGCTTACTGTGTCCTTTATTATTATTCCCAAAAGTTGACACTAAAATCACTTACATAAATGTAATCATAATTTGGATCAGAATTTAAGGCTACCTGTCCCAAATACCACTCTCCCTAACCACACTTTATTCTTACTTCTTAACAGAGGCTTTTCTTTCTTTTCTTCTGCTTGCCTTTCTCTTCTGCTCTATTTCCCCCCACCAACTCCATTTCCTTTTTCCTGATTTCTTCTTCCCTTCTCCTCTCTTCTCAACACAATAAACTATGTTTCACTTTGACAGCAGGCATGGTAATAACTTGAGTGATTTGGAACCTATTATCCATTTTTTTGGTTCTGTTTTGCCAAGGGTTTTAGAATTAGCTGAAAAGGATTAATTTTAAGCCATTCTCTAAATCAAATGGTAAAACATGCTCAAGGTATTCATGTGTCAGTGTTTCTTTGTAATTCAAAAGACTTGCTGAAAAATGTATAAAAATGAAACATCTGCTTTCAGGGATTGAGTAGGATTATAGTTTGTTGTCACCATCACGGAAAGGAAAAAAAAAATCTGTATGAAATGTCTTAAACAATTTTATAAAATGAGTTCAAGTTTAGTGTCTTTTTGATATGAAATTGCTCCAGAAATCACTGGCTTGTACACTTCAAAATAATGCTTACAAAATGGATAAAATCCTCCCAGGCTCCTTTTCCTGGCATATAGTTCTGAGTTCCTAATTCCATTTATAGAAGGTAAAAATCAATTGCTTTTTTCTTTTTTTAACTCAAAGCAATCTTCAGCCAGGAACATTCTCATTATTTGGGAAGCCCCCCGCCCCCTGATACCCCACAGTATTATAGACTCCCAGGCTTACAGGGAGAGTGCTATTAATTGAGACTGATCAAAAAGTACGGCCAATTTCCTCCAGGAAGTCAGAGAACTTGGAAAAAGCTAAAAAGGCTATTCTCCTTTGTATTGATCCTTATATGAAACACAATAACAGGTCACCAGCAGTTTTTCCTTCTCTTGTTTAAAATCAGATGTAATTTACTGTTGACAAACAGCAGTGCAAGATGTGTTCAATTTGAGGTCACTTTTCTCCACTGTATGTTTGATCCTGTATTGAACTTCCTAAGAATGTTCAGTTATTTTTAGCTGACTCACTTTATACTGGCCATTACAGGGACTAGAAATTTTACCTATAAATTCATCCAACATCTACCTGTGAATAACAAAATATAGCAGCAGCTCAGTCAGCAACTCAATGGAATAAAAACTATGAGTACATAGGAAAGTAAAAACTCCATATGTTCATGATGACATAAAAAAACATATTTCTTTGCTGAAATTTGCATAGCTTTAAATCATTTTTATGAACCTCATTTTATAAAAGTAGAAGAAATGGGAAGTCCGTTTTTGTATAATCATGTGTTCTTTGTACTAAAATAATAGTCAGAAAACCCAATTAAAATTTGTAGTTTATTACAAATGCAACATAGTTTGGAGAGGCAGTATAGAGTTATTTTGAAAGGCTGAAAAGAATATTCATGCTTCAACAGAAGTATTCTGAATCTCTACATCAGCTCACTAAAAGAAATTAATTAAAAAAAAAAAAAAACCTCCAACTTCTAGATTTGCTTTGAAGAAAGGAAAAAAAACCAGCAACCAATTTATGTTCAAAATGTTATTAGTTATGGGATCCAGTGCAGGGTAAAGAGATTAAGTTTAACTATGTGGTGGCACAGTTGGTAAAGAATCTGCCTACCAATGCAGGAGACATGAGAGACACGGGTTCAATCCCTGGGTCAGAAAGATCCCCTGGAGGAGGGCATGACATCCCTCTCCAGTATTCTTGACTGGAAAATTCCATGGCAGAGGAGCCTGGAAGGCTACAATCCATGGGGTTGCCAAGAGATGTACCTGACTGAGCATATATACACACACACTTATTTAACAGGAGGCTAAATAGGCAATTGTGGCTATTTGTTTATGAAGATTAAAAAATATACAGATATTTTTAAAGGGGGGAGGAAAATTTACCCTTTTGGAGAATTTACTTAGTACCCATTATTTTTCTAAGTCCCAATGTTTAAAGACAAAACTAAGAAAAGAAATCCAAAGGGAGGAAAAAAGGAAAAAAAAAAAAACATGTCATATGGGCATTATCTTGGTAAAGGGTAGACTTCAGAAGAGGAAATTATCATACAATATAATTCATGTCCTGAAAGAGATAAACAAGGCTGCTATCAGAGTCTTGAAAGGGGAAAATAACCTATCCTAGGTGAGAAGGGGATGACATAGACTTGAAGTTCCTTAGCCTTGAAGGATGATTAAGCTGGTGTCACTTATGGAGGAGGGAAGAGTGCTTAATGCAAAGGAAGGTTATGTATGTCCTGATGTCTAGAAGTCAGATGTGCTGTGCATACCTACTCAGTCGTGTCTGACTGTCTGCAACCCCATGGATTGTAGCCCACCAGGCTCCTCAGTCCTTGGGATTATCTTGGCTAAAATATTGGAATGGGTTGCCATTTCCTTCTCTAGGGGATCTGCCTGACCCAGGGATCAAATCCAGGTCCCCTGTGTCTCCTATATTGCAGAAAGCTTCTTTACCACTGAGCCATCATGGAAACCCCAGAGGTCAGATGGGGACAGGTAAAGAACCACAAATGGATTGGTATCAAGGGACACTTAGAGAATTTCTGGCAAAAAAACAAAGGCAAATAAATAAAATTGAAGACATAATCTGAGAGTGTAATCATATATCATAGAAATGAGATTGTAGTTTGTCTTAAATGTTAAAGGGAACCAAAGGAACTTTAATTGGGTAATAATAATAACAGCCATCCTTATTGAAACCTTACTATAGGAATGATATCATACTAAGTGTCTTTCATTCATTATCTCATTTAATTCTCACATTAATTTTATGAGGTAGGTACTACAATGATGCTTATTTTATGAACAAATGAACTAAGACTTGTATAGGTTAAATAGTTAACTTATCAGTGCCACAGAGCTAATAAATGATAGAGCCAAGATCAGACACTCTTATTCCAGAGACCTCACATTATTAATTCCCTTAACTGCTTCCCAAGAAGGGGAAATTACACATCAGCTTTGTCTTTTAGAAACATCAATTTGAGGGCAGTATAGAAAGATTATGGACTGATGAAGGACAAATTCATGGCATGATATCAGGTATCAGATGAGGACAATTGATAGGTTTTTGTTATTATCAAGCAGGCAAGAAACAACTAGAACTTGAAACAGAGAAATGACCAGTGTAAGAGATAATGCCTAAGTAGAGTTTAGAAAACTCATAACTGATATAGACTGAATGTTCATGCCCTGCCAACATTCAGATGTTGAAGTCCTAAACCCAGTGTGACTATAATTGGAAACAGGGGCTGTGAAAGTGAAAGTTGCTCCATTGTGCCCAACTCTTTGTGACCGCATGGACTGTTTAGTCCCTGGAATTCTCCAGGAAAGAATACTAGAGTGGGTAGCCTTTCCCTTCTCCAGAGGATCTTCTTCCCAACCCAGGGATCGAACCCAGGTCTTCCACATTGCAGACAAATACTTTACCAGCTGAGCCACAAGGGAAGCCCGAGAATACTGGAGTGGGTAGCCTATCCTTTCTCCAGTGGCTCTTCCAGACCCAGGAATCAAACCGGGGTCTCCTGCATTGCAGGCGGATTCTTTACAAACTGAGCTATAGGGGGAGACTAGTGATAAAGGTTAAATGAGGTCATAAAAATTGGGTTTTAATCCAGTAGGGTTGGTGCCTTTATCAGAATAGGAAGAGACGCCTGAGCTCTCTTTCTACCATGTGAGGATATAGTGAGAATGTATCATGTGCAAATCATGAAGAGAGTTCTTACCAGGAACTAAACTGGCTATCACCTTGATCTGTTGCTTAAGTCCCCCAGTCTGTGATATTGTGTCATGACAGCCTGAACAGACTAAGAAAATAACCTTCTAAATAGCAGCTGAAGAACCAATGACTCTTGAGTTTTCAGCCCTGAAAGTTTCCATTTCCTCAGTGTAGAATACAGACAAGTTAACGGTGTGTTAGGAAAAAGGATGAATTTGTGTCATTCATGAGGATTTATGACTATGCAGGATAACTATGGGAAAAATTTTAGTAGGTGATTGACTTACAGAGATACTTGACTGGAAAGATATATTTTTGAGTTTTCTGTATCTGTAATAATTTTTCTATTAACAATGGTGATAGAAATAGGTATGGGAAATGATAAAACACTTTGAAATTTGGTTTAGATAGTCAAGATCTAATACAATATAAATTTTTGTCATTTAAAATTATAGCTAATACTTTGGAATACCTTCTACACACATTACCCAAAATATAGACATAATCACATAATTAAGGAAAGAAAATTTCACTCAAAATGTTTTACCTTTGCTGATCAAACTGTTATAAAATTTCAAATAACATTATTATTGTGTCTCTGTTAGCTTAGCTTTCATTTTCTAAATATGAAAGCACAACCTATACATCATTAGTTTGTCACTGGACAAAATGCCCTCTTTGATTTCTCAGTTTTGCAAACAGTGTGGAAATCCTATAAATTAGAATCAGCTAATAACGTTTTGCAAACTATAATTTCTCTTTCCCTGTCCCTGTCATTCAGAAAGTCGCCTTCGCAGTGTCATTACTATTCCATCTAAGACACACAGTTTGCAGGAATCATTTGGTGGTCTCTCAGATTAGAAGTTACACTATTTGTCAACCCTTTCATATTTCTTTCCACCCATTCCTCAGGGTGACCCTCAACTTTCTGAGAGGCAAGCCCCTCAATCTCTCTAGCACTAGCCCTACATTATATGATTTTGCTGTTGTTTTGATGATAAAGGTCAGCTTCAGCCTTATCTTCAAAGCAGAGTCATAGACTTTGATTGCAGTGATTGCTAAGAATTCTACTGTCTCTTTCACTGTACTTATTTTTTAAACATTCCAGAAATAATCAGAGAAAAAAAACACCATTCAGTTTTCAAGTGAAATGAGAACCAGAGAGGAGGTTGCAGTGTCACAGAACCCCAAGTGTACAGACCTTATGATCCCCTGCAGAACCACCGCCCAGAGAAGGCCGCAGACGAGCAAGCACCACATGGCATGCATCTCATTAGTGTTGGAGAAGAGTGTGAACATGTTACAGTAAACACAATGTTTGGTTTATTGTTTATTCGGGGATGTAAATATTTAAGGGCTGGGCACAAGAAAATGAGCCCTCAGATGAGAGACTGAGAATTATCATCAGAATGAAAAGATGAATTAGGAGAGAGTAGTGCCTTGAAGTCTAGAGCAAGACCAATAGAGCAAGACCAATTGTGTCAAATGCTGCTAGGAGGTCAAATGAGAGAAAGAGTGAAAAGTACTCATTGGCTTAATTTACAAAGAGGCATGTGGCGATCTGATCCGGGAAGTATCAGAGAAGTTTAAGGTGCAAAGTGAAATGGAGATAAGGAAGTGGAAAGATTAAGTGAAACATCTTACAAATTGCTGCTGGGAAGGAAAGGAAGGCAGGCTTTTCAGTAACTGGAGAAATAATTATCTTTTAATATCATAGGAAAATACTTTTAAAATAATAAAAATAAAAATATTGAAGGGAGAAGTAGAAAGTTATAACAGAGTGGAAGATAATTTGTGGATGACAGATTTAGGATAAGAACAGACTATACACAAAAACTGCTATCTGACCAATCCAATTATACATAGCTCTGATTCTTTTTGGTAATAATGATAGATTCTGAAATCTTAGAGTAGAATGAGGTTTAGCCATTTTTCCACAGATTCACTACCAGCTTATCATAAAACTAAGTCAGTCCAAACTCTGCCATGCATACAGCATTTATTAAATAAATACATATCACCTAGCAAATTTAAAACACATTATTCAGCTGGTTCTATAAATTTGGTGATGTCTCAGCTTTCTGCCATTTTCCATGAACTAGCCACTTTCTTGCATGTAAGGTTTGCTGAAGACTGTCATGGTATTCCATAAAAAGTATTTGTTCATGCTTATAGCTAGCATCTGACAACCAGAAATTCTATCTTATATACTTGGCCTCAGAACTTCTTAGGAATGAGGGCTCAGCTGACATCTTTTAAAATAAAGGTTTCAGTATTCTCTCAATCCTTACCTTGATCACTTAAGGGTCAGGTATGTAGTGAAGTGTTTTAGTCAAATTACAATTTAAACATCCTCAGTTCCACCAACATCTTAAGTCTAATAGTGATCATGTTCAGAAGACACAGATTTCACCAGTAGAAACCCATTTCAGACGTTCAATATGATAATTTTCCAAAGTGTACAGTTATTTGGAGGTTTAGGGAAGATCAGAATGTAGACTTTCTGATGCATTTCTAAGTAGAGCAACTGATTACTTTAATATAGTTTAACAAGCACATACATGCTGCAGTTTTGATGCTGAAGAGTTTTCAAGTAGATGACCAATAAAATGACATATGGAATCATGGCAAAAATGCAAGATCAGGTAAAACAGAAATATCACGAATGAATATGGAGAGCAAAAGACGAAGCTCTTATTTAATTATTAGATTTTTTTCTCAATTGTCAAAGTAGAATGTGAGTGATATATAGTGGGCTATACTTGAGAAACACTGGACTGGAAGAAACACAAGCTGGAATCAAGATTGTGGGGAGAAATATCAATAACCTCAGATATGCAGATGACACCTCCCTTATGGCAGAAAGTGAAGAGGAACTAAAAAGCCTCTTGATGAAAGTAAAAGAGGAGAGTGGAAAAGTTTGCTTAAAGCTCAACATTCAGAAAACGAAGATCATGGCATCCGGTCCCATCACTCCATGGGAAATAGATGGAGAAACAGTGGAAACAGTGTCAGACTTTATCTTTGGGGGCTTCAAAATCACTGCAGATGGTGATTGCAGCCATGAAATTAAAAGACGTTTACTCCTTGGAAGAAAAGTTATGATCAACCTAGACAGTATATTCAAAAGCAGAGACATACTTTGCCAACAAAGATCCATCTAGTCAAGGCTATGGTTTTTCCAGTAGTCATGTATGGATGTGAGAGTTGGACTGTGAAGAAGGCTGAGCACCGAAGAATTGATGCTTTTGAACTGTGGTATTGGAGAAGACTCTTGAGAGTCCCTTGGACTGCAAGGAGATCCAACCAGTCCATTCTGAAGGAGATCAACCCTGGGATTTCTTTGGAAGGAATGATGCTAAAGCTGAAACTCCAGTATTTTGGCCACCTCATGCGAAGAGTTGGCTCATTGGAAAAGACTCTGATGCTGGGAGGGATTGGGGGCAGAAGGAGAAGGCAACTACTGAGGGTGAGATGGCTGGATGGCATCACTGACTCGATGGACACGAGTCTGAGTGAACTCCAGGAGTTGGTGATGGACAAAGAGGCCTGGAGTGCTGTGATTCATGGGGTCGCAAAGAGTTGGACACGACTGAGCGACTGAACTGAACTGAACTGAACTGAACTCATACTTGACTATTTTTCTGTCAAGAAAGGGGCAGCCAAACTTAGAAATTTAAACAGGGCAAAGTATAAACAGTCTGCTTGGACTCTATCTCTTCTAAATCCATCTATAGGCTTTTATTTTTCTACTCTAATATCAAAGAAAGGCAATTTTAGATACCTTCAGGCAAGTGAAAATACAAACCGAGCTTGCCCCAAAGATTGAGTTGTACAACAGTATGTTCTCTTTAGTCTTTGTGAGAGAGAAGGCATAAGTATTACCTTCTGACCTTCTCAGGCTAATGCAGTCAATGCCAGCCCAGGGCTTGTCTCAGCCAGGCAGCCTGGTGAGGCAGAGTGAACCCCAAAGACAGAACTCCAGGGGGTGAGCATGAGGGCCTTATGTTGTCCCTATACTGGGTCAGTATTTGTAGCAAACCTCCTACCAGAATGTGAACAGACTGTATCAAAGACATCTGTGAACTCTTCTTAGCAAAGCAGAAGCCACTAAGTTCAGTTTGACTAACCAATATAAAATTTACTACCTCAAGGAAGCACAGTAAAAAAAATATCATGGCAGGGAACTCAGAGAAATCGAGTCCAAACGAATGATCACAATACATTATGTAAAATACAAATGCACAGAAAGAAATTCATATGGTTTCTGCCTAAACAGAAGTCAGTCTTCACAATTCATCCATATAATGAAAACTCGAAGAGATAGAGACAGACAGGAGAATATAAAGGCAACAGAATAACACTGGCATCTGCGATGAGGACAGAATGTTGTGCATGGCAGAGATTCAATTTAAGCAAATGTGGAAGGAGTCCCCAGAGGCCAAATACTTCTGCAGACAGCACTATGACATAAGCCTGAAACCGAAAAGAAGGACGGCCTCATTCAAGATCAAGACTTGGACTCTCCCAACACAAGACTTTTAATGTGGCAGACACAGAATAAGGAAGACAGGGTTTTGTGTACCGATACATGTGCTTTAATGATTCACTAAGCCTATGCACATTTCACCCATAATGTAATCTTGCTGCTCTCCAATTCTTATTCTTTTTTTTTTTTTTTAAATTTAAAAGAACCTAAGTTTTTCAGTTACTATTAATTTACTCAGCTCTGAGGACATACGAATTCAGCCATTCTGTCAGATTCAGTGTGAAGGCAGTATGTGTGTTGATTAAAAATGTGGCTGCCGATGTTTGACTGCTTGCATTTGAAGTGTGCCTCCTAGCTGCGTGACCAGAGGCTACTTTCTTAGTCTCTCTAAGCTCAAATATTTGAAAGTAAACTTGATTATGATTTATATCTCAGGATTGCTATGAGTTTCAGCAACAGAATACTTCCAAAGGGCTTAATACCTAAACATTGTGGGCACTTGATAAATATTTACAATTGTAATTATAAAACAGGAAATTCATGGCACAACATAGAACTGTTACATTTCCTGACTACTTGCAGTTCATTTGACTTTTACACAAGAAAACAAATCATTTCCGTAGACCCAAAAGAAGTACCCTTTGGGTTATAAAGATGAGATTTTGACACTTTTGATTTACCTGTATGAAAATGGAATCATCCCAAATCAAAGAGGTAAAAAACAAACAAACAACAACAACAACAACAAAAATACTCCTTGGTTTCTTTATTCATTACCAATGCAGGTCAGCTAGGAAAAAACAAAATCCATTCAGTGAATGTGTAATGGAGCACAAAGCCTAAAAATAATTTAGTTGACTAAATGTTAAATGGTTTTACAAGTTCAAAAGGTTTTTGTCATTATAACCTCTCCTTGTATTAGAAGGAACCAGGAAGTTTTAATCAAAATCCTTTTTTATGAGAACACACACACTTATTTGTGTAGTTCACTTCAGTTAATCACTCAGTACAACACTCAAAAACATCAAGAGAATATGAAAAAAAAAAAAAAAAGCCTTAAGATTAGAGCCACAGTGCCCTCTGCCTTAAAACTATATTTAAGAACT
>NW_024070205.1:62761394-62896397 GCF_014754425.2 Oryx dammah | reverse complement strand
CCAGAATCATATTAATTTCACCTATTTTTAAAATGAAGTCTTAATCTTTGGCATTTTAGCCAATCACAGATTCATGCATATTTGTACCAAAGTTGAGAGCACATTGAATATTTATTTACTGTGCTTTTAGCTTAACACAGTGAAGTGCATTTGGTCAATATAGGTTGACTTGAACTAGAAAATTCTTATCAGTTATTTAAAATACTTTGCTTATGGCTTATCTTCACAACTCATTGCTGGATACAGATCAAACTTTACTTCTTTATCATGCTATCCATGGTTTCAGAGTATTTGTGGTCTATTTTATTTCAAGTTGATCTGTTGTCATAAGAACTGAAGATGAAATCTTCACACGACTGCTGTGTGGTTCTTTTTCTTAAGAGTTTTAGCCAAACAAGGACATAAATGTTTAGCAAAAGATGCTACTTTTTTTTTTGACACTATTTAACAACTTAGCAAATCAAGTATCACAGGGCTGACACAAGAGGATTCTCAACTACAATCATTTGAGTCTTCTCTTTTATTGCTTTGAAAAAAATAATGCCAACAGTTCTTACTAACACATCTGTTCCACAGTGAGAGCCCTGTGGAAAATGAGAAATAGACTATAAAATGTGGATAATTCAAATAAAAATTCAGAATATGCTACTAAAGCTAAAATTCTAAAAATTATGGTAGTTCTATCTTGGTATATGTCTTTCAGATGATTATATATATGTATATGTATACTATATATGCATATTTAATTTTATTGAAGTATAGTTGATTTACAACATGGTGTTAATTTTTGCTATAAAGCAGAGTTATTCAGTCAGACTTTTTTTTTTAATTGGGGTACAGTTGCTTTACAATATTGTGTCAGCTTCTGGTGTACAATCAGAGGATTCTAAACTGAAAGAGATTCTTTCACCCTACTCTGGTAGCAGGATTCAGCTTCTTTGGAAGGAACACATGTCCTAAATATGAGATTTGGTTGCTTTTCCATATAGGTAAAACATGCTTGAACAGAGTCTTTGTAAGAAGCAAAATTTACATTCTTTGAATATTATGTGTGGGTGTGCGTGTGCACGCTGTCACTCAGTTGTGCCTGGCTCTTTGAAACCCAATGGATGGTAGCCTGCTAGGCTCCTCTGTCCATGGAATTCTCCAGGAAAACTGAAGTGGATTGCCATGCCCTCCTCTAGGGGATCTTTCCAACTTAGGGATCGAAACTGCATCTCTTATGTCTCCTGCATCAGCAGGTAGGTTGTTTACCATTGAGCCACTTGGGAAGCCCTTCATTATATAGTACATTTTCCTTATTGTTTCAAAGTGCTAAACAACCACAGCGTTTTTTTTTTCTTGTTGGAACTGTTTTCATGGGATAGGTATTAGCATATACTGATGATAAATTTCTGTTCAGCATGCTCTAAAGCAGGCAGAAAGAGATGCTATCAGCTGGAAAAAAGAAATGGCTCCTTCTTTTCTTGTTATTCTCACAGCAATATGCAAGTGGGCTTTTGTTGTTGTTCAACCATGCTTTCTAATTACTGATTTGAATGGTTCTGTAGATTAAAAATAAAGTTCTTAATTGAGTATAAATGAGTTTGGAAAATATCCAACTGGCAAAGCTGGTCTCTTCTAACATTTATTGGAATCAAGATGTTTCCTAATTGAAGAAGCTATCACATTATTGTATCTTTTCAAATCTTTTATGTTCATGTCCTATGAGAAAAGGCACTGGGGTTTCATTGTGTATGGTTTGGGAATTAAATCAGAATGTATAAATATATTAAAACACCCTCCAAACAGATTTTTATTGAATTAACTACTTAATTTCTTGAAGACTCCTGAGAAACTTCATATCAGCATGACAACATCTGTCACAACATTTTTTTTTGTTTTAAATACATTTAAGAAAAGTAATCATAATACTTTATGTATCTTGAGGCATTATGTTCATGTTGTGGAGAAGTGATAGCATGACTGAGCAATAAACATCAGATACAGACTCAACTGGGCTTCCCAGGTGGTGCTAGCGGTGAGGAATTCACCTGCCAATGCAGGAGACACTGGTTTGGTCCCAGGCTCAGGAAGATTCCCCTGGAGGAGGAAATGGTAACTCTCTCCTATATTCTTGCCTGGGAAATCCCATGGAGAGAGGAGCCTAGCAGGCTACAGTTCATGGAGCCACAAAGAGCCGGACACGAATGAGTGACTTAACAAGAGAAGACCACAAAGACTCAACTAACACCTCATTCTAGATACATAGACATCTCATCATCCAGCCAGGTGTATAACCAATTCTTCACACTTACCATCCTTCTAGGACTTTCTTGGGTTGAGCCTGACTTTCATCAGCTACAATAATCATTCACATATTTTCATTAAAATAGTATTAGTAAAGTAAATTTTTCATTATTATATATGTCACTATTTAGTTTGATTTGAATATATGTATTATAATGGAAAGAGAAAGTTACATGTGTATATATTACAACAACATAATATGTAGAGAGAAATACATACATACATTTGAGTAATTATGCACCTGGAATGCTTTCCCAGGTGGTGCTAGTGGTAAAGAATCTGCCCACCAATGCAGGAGGCACACGAGACATGGGCTTGATCCCTGGATCGGGAAGATCCCCTGGAAGAGGTCATGGCAACCCACTCCAACATTCTTGGCTAGAGAATCCCTTGGACAGAAGAGTCTGGCGAGCTACAGTCCATAAAGTGACAAAGATTTGGACACAACTGAAGCAACTTAGCACGGCACATACATATACATACAGATACACATATTTTATACATACATTAAAATCAGGTATTGAGTGCTTGCTAGTATAAACAGTAAAGTAAGGTTATCTCAGATAGATCTAAGAAAAAGAAATTCCCTTGGGTTCTTTGAATAATCTGTTAGGTATCACTTTATTATAAATTAAATATTAACACTTTCAACATTTTTAATTCTTCCATTCATAGACTCAAGGTATTTTGTTGGCAGCAATCAAAACTGAGGAAAGAACCCAAGTGTTCTTTCATGTACTTTATTTGACTTTCATTCATTTGACAGCTCAGTTGTACTGAGCTGTACTTAACACTCAGTTGTATTTGTTTTTTAAGCTTAGTAATGGAGAAGGAAATGGTAACCCACTCCAGTATTATAGCCTGAGAAATCCCATGGACAGGGGAGCCTGATGGCCTACAGTCAAGTGTCAGACATTACTAAGTGACTCTAAGTACAATCTTAGTGAATCTTTACTATGAAAGCAGTTACTAAAACCAAATATACTTCTAAAATATTTGGAGGACATTCTTCTATTACTGGGTCCTAATTATATTGGCCTGAAGTCCCTTTAAAAATATATATTCGTGAAAGTGAAAGTGAAGTCGCTCAGTCCTGTCCGACTCTGCGATCCCCTATCACTGCAGATGGTGACTGCAGCCATAAAATTAAAAGACGCTTACTCCTTGGAAGAAAAGTTTTATGACCAACCTAGATAGCATATTCAAAAGCAAAGACATTACTTTGCCAACAGAAGTCCATCTAGTCAAGGCTATGGTTTTCCCCGTGGTCATGTATGGATGTGAGAGTTGGACTGTGAAGAAAGCTGAGCGCCAAAGAACTGATGCTTTTGAAGTGTGGTGTTGGAGAAGACTCTTGAGAGTCCCTTGGACTGCAAGGAGATCCAACCAGTCCATTCTGAAGGAGATCAACCCTGGGATTTCTTTGGAAGGAATGATGCTAAAGCTGAAACTCCAGTACTTTGGCCATCTCATGCGAGGAGTTGACTCACTGGAAAAGACTCTGATGCTGGGAGGGATTGAGGGCAGGAGGAGAAGGGGACGACCGAGGATGAGATGGCTGGATGGCATCACTGACTCGATGGTCGCGAGTCTGAGTGAACTCCGGGAGTTGGTGATGGACAGGGAGGCCTGGCGTGCTGCGATTCATGGGGTCGCAAAGTGTCGGACACAACTGAGCGACTGAACTGAACTGAACTGAGACTGTAGCCTGCCAGGCTCCCCCTTCCATGGGATTCTTCAGGCAAGAATACTGGAGTGGTTTGCCATTTCCTTCTCCAAAGTATTCCTGAAGCTTGGTATAAAGTCTCACTTTAAATTTTGGCATTATTTTTTTCTGAATAGTGTAATATCATTGCCATAAAAATAATTCTATTGGTTATGAATAATTTTGAATTAAGAAAGCCAGTTTCAAAGAAATGAGATTATTTTTCCAAAATCATATTATTAGCTAATAACTAAGATTAGAACTAATGGCAGTTATAGAACTAAAAGCCTAGTTTCTTGAGCACCAAAGTGATGATTTTCCCACTACATGGTAACCATGGGGAGGATGTTTACTTGTTTGCACAATAACTTATTGATGGCACCATCTGAAAAATGTGCTAAACCATCCCAGGCTGTACATGAGACTCAAACTTTTCATAAACGAATTAGCTTTTTAAAAATCTATGCATTCCTTCAGGGACTTACTATACTCATATTCTGCTATTTTTAATACTTGCTAAATGAAATCTGAAAATTGGTACAAAAGAATGACTATAAGAACAGCTACCATTTTTCAGGCAGAGACGATGTCTCAGAAATGTGAATAAAAGTGATTAAATAATATACATGAAAAAAATGTTTCCACAAATTGGAGTGGTCCTAAGATAGAATGGTTTCATTAAGGTGATACTGAGTTCCCTATCAGTGAATGCGTTCACGTAGAGGCAGAAGTATTGCTTGCCAATATCTTGCCTTTTAAAGTCATACATTATCTGATTTTATGATTAGATAATTCATAGACTTCCTTCAAATTCAGAATGTCTATCTTGACATATATCTGAGTTTTCCCTTAACAAATAAAACCTACAGAAGTCACATTTTATTTTCTACACCACTTTTGATATTGTAACAATTTTGTTTTCATATATCCTTTATGCTTAATGAATTTAAAAATAATTTTGGAAGTTATTTGTCTCTGCTTACAAGCATGTGTAAAACCAAAAAAAAAGCAATGCAGAAATGTCTTATATCTTGGGGTTGGTGATTACTTCACTTTATTTTTTTTCCATTTAAGGGTTATTGTATTTAAAATGGAATCAACTTTTAAAACAAACAAGAGATAATCACCATATGTAGGATAATATTAAGTATGTCATACAAAGCAAACCAACCTATTGCTTGCAAACTTTAACATTCAGATTTATCTTCCAGTTGACTTCATTTGATAATCTCTTGTCTGTCAAGCATTTCCAAATGCTGTTATGCCATTGGAATCCTTTGTCCTTTAGCAGGTAACACTGCTCTGTTCAATTCTTTCCAGTTAACATGCTAGGTAGACTGTAATATGCCAAGTTCAAAATGAACTGAGTCCTGGAAAAAAATCCAATGAAAATGCCTTATTCTTTTTCCGAGCCTGCCACAAAATCAGGGTAACCAAAATACTGCCAGGCACTACGCTGCCTCCAGAGAGGAAATTCTGTATAAACTTGCCATGTGATTAATTTAAGAGATTCTCAAACTCAAATGAGTTGACAGAATTTCTGGAGAGATCTTCGTTTCTCTATTCCTGTTTTGGTAATCAGATTAGCATATTGTGACAGTAGAAGTCATCACTAATAATAAATTAGATCTTAATTGTAAATGATGTTCTAGTGAAAATTAGAAGAAAATGGATTTCTGGTTTCAACATTTTCATGTGCCT
This sequence comes from Oryx dammah, assembly GCF_014754425.2. Taxonomy (NCBI): domain Eukaryota; kingdom Metazoa; phylum Chordata; class Mammalia; order Artiodactyla; family Bovidae; genus Oryx; species Oryx dammah. The sequence goes on along the minus strand of NW_024070205.1, from coordinate 62,890,702 downwards.
GTCAGCAGTTATACAGGCAAAAATCAGTATTAAGTTGTAACTCAGCAATAGCTTGAAAATTATCTATACCATTATTATTATTATTTTGTTATCTCTCATAGGGACATCAGACATCTGTTTTCAAAGATAATGGCAGTAACAATTATTTGCATCATAGCCCTAGCTAACTAGATAGCTGAAAACATCTGTTATGATCTTCAGTTTCTCTAACCTGTCCCTGGAGAGGCTTTGATGCTTGGAAATATTCTTTTTCTTCTTTCTCTGTCTGCAATAATCATTTTTGCAAAATACAGATTACTTGATACTTAAGGAAATTGACTCTAATGCCGTTTTTGTCTTTTTGAATTTAAAAACTGGAAGAAGCAGGCATTAAAAAAAAAAACTTGAGAAGAAAATTACCTTGCCAGCATTGGAATTTTACTGTCATAACTATATTGCATTGCTCTTTTAAATGATGGTCATTGTTTTTCTCTGATATATTAAACTCATAAAAAGTAGAGGTTCTAATGTTTGAACTAACACATCAAATGTTCACTAGACTGCTGTCCTTATGATTCATTAAGACATAAAGGCAAAGGTATGGGACCTTTTTGTACTCCAATCCAGTAATTAATTAGGAAGTCTTTGCAACACTGTAATACATTAAAAGTATATTGAGCTCTGGGCTATTTGGTGCACACAAACGATGTAAGTCACACAGTCTCTTCCAGCACCTAAATTCCAGGCTTATAGAAGAACTTTAAACCATTAACAAGTGAATCAAAATACAAATCCTAAACTATATAATATGTTCCTATAGGTTACTATTTAGCTCATTCGGTAAAGAATCTGATTGCAATGCAGGAGACCTGGGTTTGATTCCAGGGCCAGGAAGATCCTCTGGAAAAAGAAATGGCAACCCACTCCAGTATTTTTGCCTGAAGAATCCCATGGACAGAGGGAGGTTGGCAGGCTACAGTCCATGGGGTCACAAGAGTAGGATATGACTTAGTGACTAAACCACTACCACCACCTTAGAATACGTATAATGGTGTGCAGCAGAAAGAAATTAGTGTTGGCAAAGGAAGTTGGAAAGGTAAGAATTTCTAAATATTTATTTCTTTATTTGCCTGTGCTGGGTCTTAGTTGTATACACAGGTTCTTTAGTTGTGGCATGCAGGATCTAGTTCTCTGACAAGGGATTGAACCTGGGCCCCCTGCACTGGGAGTGTGCAGTCCTAGCCAGTGAACCACCAGGGAAGTCCCCAAAGGAAAGATTTTAATCCTTAATGGTCAGCACGCTCATGATACCAGCAGGTCTGTCTGGGTCAACAGAATTTGGTGCTCAGTTAGTATGTGTTGACTGCATAAATGAATGAATGCATGAGTGAATGAATGAAATAGGAGACTCTTTGTAAAGAAATAGACTGTTGATCTGGCTTGGCAGAATGGATGCAATTTTTGTAGCTGAAGAATATAAAAAAAAAAGAGAGGAGTAGCATGGCTAACAGTTTTCATGATGATGGGGATAAGGGTAGACTGAAAGGAAGGTGAAGGAAATGGGACATAGGTGCTCTTAAGGGAGGGAGAAGAGGAAAAGTGAAGAAAAATACTTGCTCGGGTATAAGATGTATATGAAAAAATGAGAAAAAATATTTTATGCTAGCATGTAGGTACATTATAGAGGTCTATAAATGATGGGTTGGAGAATTGAATTATAACCCAGTTTTTAAATTATGAAAACAAAGAAATCCCCCCAAACATGGGGAACACTGAAGAAACTGGAAGTACTATGGAGCTGGTCTTGTAGGTAAAACATTATAATAGCCTGTGTGTGCTCAGTTACATTCAACTCTGCAACCCCATGGACTGTAGCCACCAGGCTCCTCTGTCCAAGGAATTCTCCAGGCAAGAATACTGGAGTGGGTTGCCATTTCTTCCTCCAGGGGATCTTCCTGACTCAAGGATCAAACCCACCATACCTGTGTCTCCTGCATTAGCAGGCGGATTCTTTACTGCCTTTATAGAGTGGGGAAGCCCTATAATAGTTTATATGAGTGTAATTGAATTTGAAGAGATATGATTGTTTGAGGAGCCATAACGAATATTTATTTAATAAGACTTCATGACAAGATATGTGGAATGAGGAGAAGAAACTTCCAGTGCTGAGAATTGCAGATATTGATGAAAATACCCATTTTGTATGATAAAAGGACATGCTAAAATGGAAGATCACTTTACTTTTGAGTGTCTCAAGTCTGAGGACACAACCAAGCATTTGAGTGGGAATATTAATTAGGTAGTTGGAAACACAGGATTAGAATTCTACTGAAAGATGATATTTGGAGTTATTAATTTATGATAATTAGCAAAGATGTATATTGGAAAAAATAAAAAAAGAATCATCTCTAAAAGTGAATAGTATTTATGTTTGTTTAAATTACAAATCAATTTTGAAAGTGAAAGTCACTCAGTCTTGTCTGACTCTTTGCAACCTCATGAACTATACAGGCCATGGAACTCTCCAAGCCAGAATATCGGAGTGATTAGCCTTTCCCTTCTCCAGGGGATCGTCCCAACCCAGGGATTGAACCCAGGTCTCCAGCATTTCAGGTGGATTTTCTACCAGCTGAGCTACCAGGGAATCAATCTTGGAATGGTTCTAAATATATTTGCTTCATGTGAAGTTATTTTTGTTGCTGGCAGTATCTGGAGATTTTGCTGTAGTGTTAACTTTATATGACATCCCTTGTATGGAGAAAACCTACACTTTTGATCAAGCTACATTTATCATAATTCCAACATTTTACATGTAATGAAGGTATTAGCATTAAAGGATAAATTAGTGCTGAAAGACTGTATTGATCCTTATTCTTATAAAAATAATGCTTTGAGTCTGGATAATAATAAAATTTACAAATATTGCATTTTTAATAAAAATCATATCTCTAGTTTTATATTTCCCCAATGATATCAGTATTTCTTGGCTAATATTTCTTCACCTTTCAGTGCTATGAGATTTGGATGAAGTTCATTCACTTTTTATAAATGTTCTTCCATTTCAACCTGCTGTGAGCCTAGGTTAAGATAATTGAACTCAGGAGAATATTTTAAAGTGCAAGAAAAAATAAGGCAGCAAGAAAACATATGGCTTCCTAATTATGGTGTAGACTTTTAAAATCTCCTGTCTCTTCCCTTCTCTCATGATTTCTTTCCCCAGTCCACATGCATAACTGGCTCTGTCACAGACAGGCATTGGAGATAGAACAATAGAAACATTCATTTACCTGTGGACAATTGGCACTTGAACTTTCAATTATGTTTATTAGGTAACTAGAATTTTGGAAGTTATAACCCAATATCTGCACAGATACTCTCTGTCAATAGGAGTACTAGTTTATAACTGACCAGACATTGGTAAATTCAAATCTCATTATGAAAAGTTGTTTACAATAAAAATCATTGCACTCAAGTAATATGATTTCACAGGGATTTTGGTTTTACTACCACAGAAATATACTGTAGGCTTTTTATTTACTTTAATGAGATTTAGGTTTCATGGTATTACTCATTTATCATTTTATTGAATATACACATATACTCTGAGTATGTAATACTCCAAAAGCATAATCAATAATAAAAATCAATTTAAAATAGTCATCTGCATACTACATATTAAGAATAGGTCATATTTAGGTTTGTGTAGTTTCCATGTAGGATATTTCTCTGGTTTCAAGAATTGGTTCCACAATAAATGAATTCAATATGATAGCAGGATACAAGATTAACAGACAGAAATTTGTTGCATTTCTTTATACTAACAATGAAATATCAGAAAGAGAATGTAAAGAAACAATGCCTTTCAAAATCACAACCACAAAAATAAAATCCTTGGAAATAAAGCTCCCTAAGCAGGTGAAAGATTTATAAGCTGAGAACTAGAAAATTTTAACAAAGGAAATTGAAGCTGATTCAAAGAAATGAAAAGATATCCCATGCCCTTGGATTGGATGAATTAGTATTTTTAAATGAGCATACTTGTGATTCAGATGGTAAAGAAGCTGAATACAATGCAGAAGACATGAGAGACGTGGGTTTGATCCCTGGATCGAGAAGATTTCACTGGAGAAGGAAATGGCTACCCACTCCAGTATTCTAGCCTGGAGAATCCATGAACAGAGGAGCCTGGTAGACTACAGTCCATGGAGTCACAAAGAGTCAGACATGACTGAGACTAACATTTTTTACATTTTGCACTTTCATATTTCCCAAAGCAATTACAGATTTAATGTGATCCCTATCATATTACCTATGACATTTTTCACAGAACTAGAATAAATAATTCTAAAATTCATATGGACCCAGAATTTTCAAAGCAATCCTGAGGATTAAGAACAAAAAAGGAGGCATAACCCTCCCAGAATTCAGAGAATACTACAAAGTCACAGTGATCTAAACAGTGTGTTATTGACTCCAAAACCAGACATATGGATCACTGAAACAAAATAAAGAGCTAAAAAACAAACCCACATGTTATACTTAACATGTTAGCTCTAATAACATGTGGGATGAATGAAAAGTAGTTCAAAGGTTATCTGCAAACTTCATGAAATTTGTCCCCTTGACTTTCTCTAGTCTGTCTTTAATGAAACCATGAGGACAAATGAAACCACTAACATATTAGTTTCTGGGAAAATTTGGTAGGTAATAGTCAATGGTGTTAAACAATTTAGATTATCTATACCTACTGTCCTAAAACTAAGCAGTTGGAAGATTTCTATGTTTGATAGTCCTGGTAAATATTTTAAATTTGTTGACCAAAAGTCAACACTCTCTTATTTAATGTTTTGCTATATATGTCTAATCCTTCCTCTCTTCTTTAGTCCCCTGTACTGTGCTTAGTCACTCAGTCATGTCTGACTCTTTGTAACCCCATGTACTGTTGCCCACCAGGCTTCTCTGTCCATGGGGATTCTCCAGGCAAGAATACAGGAGTGGGTTGCCATGCCCTCCTCCAGGGGATCTTCCCAACCCAGGATCTTCCCAAACCCAGGTCTTCTGCACTGCAGGCAGTTTCTTTACCATCTGAGCCACCAGGGAAGACTCCCTAGGCCCCTAGTGCCTTATATAACCTATTATTTTCATTGTTCTCCCTACAGTATTAACTTTATACTACAGCAGTGTGTTTGTTATGTTCATTTTTACTCTGGCATCTTATATTTGTCACTGACAATAAGATGTCAGTGTGAATTTTAAGTTCTATGCACAAATGTTCTTGATTGTCTCTGCTGTTCAAATGGTTTACAAAGTAGGAATCTATTAATATAGTCTTATTAAATATGTATTCCTTTCTCATGTCTACCCTTTCTTTTCCATCCGTTTTCTTATTTACTACTAAATAATCAAGAGGTCAAAGGTTGGATAAATGAATGATTTAATTTCTTTGGACTTTATATATGTCTCCTGCTATTTAAACTCTTTAATGCTGTATTGGTCATCTTGGTAACCACAGGAAGCACATCCATGCCAGGCTAATATGGGGGAGAAAGTGGATATATTTCAGCATCTTCAAACAGTTGATATTTTACTTATATCTACTTTCATCCTCACAACAACTCTGAAAAACTGATAATATTATCTTTAAATAAGTGAGGAAACTGAGGCTTAGAATGTTTCAACAACTTGTAATCTGCAATAGAAGGAGAAAAGGAGATTTAACTTTAGTCTCTTTTATTTCAAAGTTTGTGATTTTCCCATAAAATTTGTGCTTCATAAATTTACATATTTTATATTACACCATCCAAAATTATTTTCTTACGAACTATCTTGTTATTTCTGTATGCACTCATTCTATTTACTACCATATTTTAGTATTTTAATTAAATGGATTTATTTTTAAATGAAATGTTATTTTCATAAACTAAGATAAATATCCTCTTAAACAAACTGGAATTGTAAAAATAAATTTAATGACAACACAATAATGCTGACAAATGTTTTGAAGCCAAGTAGCTCTGTTAAACTGGAGATTAACAAGTGATGGAGAAATATTAAAAACATGAGCTCTGAATGAGACTTTTATATTTGAGTTCATCAGAAAACAATTAATGGAATTGATAAAAGAGTATATTTCTCCTATGTCTTTTTACTGACCTACCCATGTGTTTCCTAAGACCATTCAGAATCCACTGTATTTATGTCCCACAATTGGCAAATGCAGTACTAACCCATAAAATTCAGGAGGAATCGAAGGCCCTTTGAGTCCTCTCCACTGGAGTCCTGAATCTCTAATTACCACCTCTGTTGGTTAAGGTATTTGCTACACAGCTATGATGGGGTCATTAGACAATAGATACTTGAGATCATAAAGGACTCATGGAAAATGCTCCTATCTATTAGTATTTAAGAATGTTATGCTATATTTTAATGATCAGACCCATTAACCCAGGATCAGTAAATTTTCCATTAGTAGGTAAAATAAGGCTCAATTTGAAGTGTCTCTTCTATTTGCCCTTCACAGGTCTTTGATAAACTGTTTTCTGGCCCAAAGTTTAGGGTATCAAATAGAATCATAGAATCCAGTTTTAAACTACATTTCTAGCAATTAAAACTTGAGAAAACCTTATAGATTATGCAATATAATCTCTTGTAATAAAGTTACAAAACTAAAGTGTAAATAGCTGAAGTGATTGCCCAAGGTCTCATGCTAATTCACAAGAAAGCAGTAACTAGAATCATTTCTCATTATGTAAGCCTTTTCCCAGTATACTTTAGGAGTATGTTTATTCCTTGTACAAAGAATGGAAACAGTAAAAAATAAATAAGACAGATGGAAGTTTTCCTAAGTTCAAAGTGTCTGATAAAACCTGAATACAGAAAGGTGGGCCATGTATGTAACAAATTTCCTTTCCATAAATAAATATGTCACTTCTTTAATTTTCTGCTTCAAGATATATCAGAATGTCTCCCTGGAATTATATATTCTACTGTTAAGATTATATCACCAAACGCCTTGCACTCTTTGTTAATTGCAGTCCCAAGACTTATTAAAGTAACCAACAGATTTATAAGTGCTAACCAAACTAGAACTTTCCTATTACAATGTGTTAAGAATCATCACAAACCATAGGAATATTGCATGCATTATTGAAACTGCCATCCAATACCATTTTGAGCCATAACTTCTACTTTAAATGTCACCAGATACTCTGAAGATTACTTTTTCAAATGCAGCTTTTTAATTAAGTCATATTTTATATGGAAAGTAAAGAGACACAGGCTGAGTGTACATAGAACTGCTGAATTGAGTTTGCAGTAGCTACCCCAATGGGGAGGGGTACTGTGAGTTTTAAGGACTACATCTTTTGAAGTCCATCACATTGGCTATGTATTAATTCAAGTACCAAGACAATTAACTACTTTGGTGTTGCCAGTAGTTTATCTAGTCTGTATGTATGTATATATATACATGATAATTGCTTGCAGTGATATTTAATAATGTGATGAGTTTGTCAATAGAAAGTTTAGTAAATACTTCCATAAGCAAGTCTTCAGTGTAGACAAGACTGTCTTAATAAGCAAATGACTTTGCCTTTGTTCTAATATATAGCTACATATTTGGAATAATTTCTTAAATAAAAGCTTCTTTGTTGGCTTTCAATGTATTAGATTCTTATTTTGCTTTTAAAATCATCTTCATTTATGTAAAGAAAAGTAGAGTCAGTGTGGGGGGATTAATAACATTCTCATAAAAGGTAGGTAAAAAAGAAAAATTGGCAATATTCAAATAAATTAATAATATTTTTTACATTCTTCTTTTCTTCAATAGAATATTTTAGATTCTCTTATACAATCATATAATTCCACACAAACATTACTAACTCTAGTTTTGAACATGCATTACATAAATGAAAAACAGAGAAAATACTAAGTTTTCACTGTTTCACTTTTGAATTTTTTTTATTTTTTTACCCAACTGTATTGGTTCTATTTAATCTGGAGTGCATATGTTATTTAAACTTAAAAAAGTTTTTATTATAATTTATATATAGAAAGATATAATATTTATCTATATGACACAGAATGCTGCTAAGTCACTTCAGTCGTGTCCGACTCTGTGTGACCCCATAGACGGCAGCCCACCAGGCTCCCCCATCCCTGGGATTCTCCAGGCAAGGACACTGGAGTGGGTTGCCGTTTCCTTCTCCAATGCATGAAAGTGAAGAGTGAAAGTGAAGTCTCTCAGTCGTTTCCGACTCTTAGCGACTCCATAGACTGCAGCCTACCAGGCTCCTCCGTCCATGGGATTTTCTAGGCAAGAGTACTGGAGTGGGGTGCCATTGCCTTCTCCATGACACATAATAAACCATTCTTATTTTATGCCCCAAACATAATATACAACATTTTATCATGTATGAATATTCACTCTCCTGATTGTCTTCCCTATCTCTTTAACATTCTGCATCTCCTCATGTACTCTTCTCTTCTATTACTAAATTCTGAAGCATGGTTCTTAGATCAGGGCAAAAAGCAAGGAATGAGGGTGGAAAACAATTAACCTCTTTCGATAAGAGTGTAAGATTTAGCATTGAATATATTTTTGTCACTTAAAATTTTTTTATGAGAAAAGACAAAAGTTTATGTTGAGCCTCGTAAAATACTACAATTATATGGGGAAAATTAGCATTTTCGTTTTGCTTTTGTATCAGCCTATTAACTTATTTTAGTCACTTAGATTAAATGGGTACTATGGTTTATTTCTGTCAAAATGTTTTGATGCTGCTTTGAAAAACAAGTAATAATAGTTTCTTATAGCTCTTTTTTTAAATGACAGAACACAGTAATCATACCTCAAACTAGATCCAATGCTTATGGCCTATAGTGTTTTTAATTTGATATTTATTTTTCTATTATTTTTAGACAACCATGATTGACACCATATGTTTTACTATCAAAACTCCAAATGTTTCTAATTATCTCATAATGAGTACCAAGTGGGGAGTTAGATTGTTAACCCCTAAATACACTGGGAAAAAATGGTAATTACATATAATGTTAAATTCTACTTGCTTCAGGCTTAATTATATTGCATAGGTTTCTAAAAGGCAAAGCAATTATTTTATATCTTTTTTATGTAATATAAGAACATAGAAAATAATTACAAAATGTTTACATGATACCAAATATAAGAACATTATGCCAGACAAATTGCTCTCATCTGTCGCACACTGGATTAGGCTGCCATTAAATCTTATAGTATCTATTGCAGCAGTCATGCAAATGATATCAATATTGCCAATCTTTGATTCACAGCCTAAAATAGAGACCTAATCATGCCATGCCCATGATTTCAGAATAAAATCAGGACCTACCAAGCACTAAACTGATTTGTTTTTTCAGCTGTGTCCCTTTCCCAGCATAAATCCCCAAATCTCCAAAACACATGCCTTTCAGGGAGCCTGTCTGGCTCTTTCGTACTTCACAATCACCATTAACTATTCATTCATACTCCTCTCTTACCTCTAATGTCCTCACCTGTATCTCTGCTGCCATGGTCTTCAACCTCTACAAGATGAATGAAGAGCCTTAACACAGATGTACTTGGAGTGCTTTCCCCAGATGGAATCAATCATGTTAATTGCTTTTCCAGAGCAATCTTTGTCCCCACTTCTATAGCAGGTAGGAGAGACGACCTAGGATTGTAAGTTACACACATGTGTGTTTACCTGGCTAAATTATCAGATCTCTAAGGAGAGGTATAAAATAGTAAGTTTGTATTCCTTAGACACCTTGTATGTGGTGTTCAATAAATGGATGTTATATGGCAATCATTGTTCTTAACTTTTTAGTATTTCTAATTCCTAGCTTTGTTCTTTATTGTTTCTTTCTTTTTTTATTTTATATTTTTTTAATTTTATTTTTACTTTATTTTACTTTACAATACTGTATTGGTTTTGCCATACACTGACATGAATCCACCACGAGTGTATACGAGCTCCCAATCCTGAATCCCCCTCCCACCTCCCACCCCATATCATCTCTCTGGATCATCCCCATGCATCAGCCCCAAGCATCCTGTATCCTGCATCGAACATAGACTGGCACTTCGTTTCTTACATGATAGTATACATGTTTCAATGCCATTCTCCCAAATCATCCCACCCTCTCCCTCTCCCTCAGAGTCCAAAAGTCCCTTCTATACATCTGTGTCTCTTTTGCTGTCTGACATACAGGGTCATCATTACCATCCTTCTAAATTCCATATATATGTGTCAGTATACTGTACTGGTGTTTTTCTTTCTGGCTTACTTCACTCCCTATAATCAGCTCGAGTTTCATCCATCTCATGAGAACTGATTCAAATGTATTCTTTTTAACGGCTGAGTAATACTCCATTGTGTATATGTACCACAGCTTTCTTATCCATTCATCTGCTGATGGACATCTAGGTTGTTTCCATGTCCTGGCTATTATAAACTGTGCTGCAATGAACATTGGGGTAAATGTGTCTCTTTCAGTTCTGGTTTCCTCAGTGTGTATGCCCAGCAGTGGGATTGCTGGGTCATAAGGCAGCTCTATTTGCAATTTTTTAAGGAATCTCCACACTGTTTTCCATAGTGGCTGTACTAGTTTGCATTCCCACCAACAGTGTAAGAGGGTTCCCTTTTCTCCACATCCTCTCCAGCATTTATTGCTTGTAGACTTTTGGATCACAGCCATTCTGACTGGTGTGAAATGGTACCTCATTGTGGTTTTGATTATTGTTTCTTAAACTCTTAAAATACACTATATTATTCTATATTGTCTATAATTATAGATATCTGAGAAAAAATACCTAAATTACTCAATATCTTCACTGTGATATGGGGTGGATGCAATATTGCTACTTGTTGTTGTTTAGTTGCCCAGTTGTATCTAACTCTGTGACTTCATGGACTGCAGCATGCCAGGCCTCCCTGACCCTCCCCATCTTCCAGAGTTTGCCTAAGTTCATGTCCACTGCATCAGTAATGCAATCTAGCCATCTCATCCTCTGACACCCTCTTCCCCTTCTGCCCTCAATCTTTCCCAGGGACTTTTCCAAAGTGTTGCCTGTTTGCATCAGGTGACAAAAATATTGGAGTTTCAGCTTCAGCAATGGATATTCAGGGTTTATTTCCTTTAATATTGACTGGGTTGATCTCCTTACTGTCCAAGGGACTCTCAAGAGTCTTCTCCAACACTACAGTTCAAAGGCATCCATTTTTTTTGTCGCTCTGCTTTCTTTATGGTCCATCTTTCACAACTGTACATGACAAGGGAAAGACCTAGCCTTGACTATATAAAGCCTTCCAAGCAGTTGTAATGTGCAGCCAAGGTTACCATCACTGAGTTTTGAATCATTAATCGATGATTTTTAATTGGTAAGATCATTCACTCTCTTTGTGACCCCATGGACTATAGCCCTCCAGGCTCTTCTGTCCATGGAAATTTCCAGGCAAGAATACTGGACTGTGTTGCCATTTCCTTCTCCAGAGGGTCTTTCTAACCCAAGGGTTGAACCCCTGTCTCTTGTGTCTCCTGCACTGGCAAGTGGATTCTTTATCACTGTGCCACATGGGAAACCTTCACTCACACTTAGTATCAGTTAAACCTGCACTTCTTTTTAAAGGTGCAGTATCAACTGACTGTTGGGCTGACTGGACCCCATAGATGAACCCATCAGAGGTTGGCACATTCTGACATCACATGGGCCATGCACACTGTTGCTGGTCTCCTTCAGTCACAGGCAACTGGTGACATGGCCTCATGTGTGGATGTGATATTCTATAGACAATGAAAAGCAAATAAAATAGTGAATTGGTTACCATTAGTTACTTAAAATAAAAATAGCAAAATAAACGAATACTTGCTGCAAATATTTGTGAGTCTGTCAAGGACCATGAATTGAGTCACAAAAGACAGTGATTTCTAAAAAAATTAACACTTTGTTTTCTACCTTTAACAATGACCTAATTTACACTGAAATTCCCTGGGTGGGGGCGAGGGGGGATGGGAAGAACATGGATGAATTAACACCTAATGCTAACTTTTCTCAGGACTTGTGAGTAATCTAGTTAAAATTAAGTCAAAAAGACATTGTTTGGAATCTGCTGAATGCAAAGTAGTTTGTGTGATAGTTTCCTTCTTATCTGAGCCAAAGTGTTAATGTTATTTACAATTATAGAATAACATTTGTGAACATAAATTGAACCAAACATCATTTTTTTTCCAAAAAATTCTATTCAAAGTCTAAGTTTCAGGCATATTAAGACACTCAGAAACACTTAGCTGTATATTATACAGAGCAATAAAGCAGCCCAAAAATATAGCTATAGAGAAAAACTGGAAGAGAAGAAACCTCTTATTTTACACTAAGTCAAGCAAAATGTCCTTTTTAACCTTCTTAATAGCACTCTCCCCTGTTTTAAATTGAGTCATTCTGAGTACCTGAGTTTCATGTTTTATAGTTTTATAATTTGTAACGTCTGGCAAAGATCAAGGTTTCTCACTTTCCACCTCACAGATGTCCTTGCAAACTGGAACAAGATTTAAATGGTTTACATACATATATTACTTCATTAGTGCCTAATTAAAAATACGTCTGACAGCTGGCAGACAATGAGGTGCTTCAGATAATCCAAGGGAACTGATCAAGGATGGAGAATTGTGCTTGTAGCACATATATGAATTCATTGCATTCATTTTTCATTTTTAGGAACAGGATTTTTTTTTTCTCCACCAACTTTATACATTTTGTATACACACTGTTACTGACATATTCATGCTGCATTTAGATTAAATATAGTTTAGTAGGAGTATGTAGATTATTTGTCTATTAGAAATTCTTCCTAGAAAAAAGTGAAGGTCTTTTTATATAAGTCATGAATTTTCTCGTGATTGCCTGATAGCTAACATTAGCTACACATTATATAAATTTGTTTTCTATATTTGTTAAGGTTTTACTTGATCCCTGCCTTCAAGTATTTATACATTTTACTGCTAATTGGGCTTCCCAGGTGGTGCTAGTGGTAAAGAACCTGCCTGCCAATGCAAGAGATGCAGGAGACAGGAGTTCAATACCTAGGTCAATACCTGGAGGAGGAAATGGCAACCCATTCAGGTATTCTTGACTGGAAAATCCCATGAACAAAGGAGTCTGGAGGGCTACAGTCCATAGAGCCACATAGAGTCAGAAATGACTGAAGCAATTTAGCACACACACACTGCTAATGAAATAAATAGGGAGTTCCCAAGGATATTGTATTAGTCAGGGTCCTCCGGAAAAATGGAATAGACTGAGCTAGCTTTTGGACCTGATTAAAATCTATGGCCTTAGAGTTGAGTAAATCAGATCACCCTCCATAACATGGGTGGGCCCCAACAAATCAGTTGAAAATCTTAAAGGAAAAGATTGAGGTACCCTGACGAAGAAGAAAGTCTACCTCCTGACTGCCTTTGGACTTGAGCTATCATAGCACCTCTTTCTTGGGTCTCCAGCATTTCAGTCTCTCTTGTAGATTTTGGAGTAAAATTAATTTCTCTCTCTCTCTACCTGTGTGTGTGTGGAGATATATATGTATGTATGTACATATAAGTCAGTTCAGTTGCTCAGTCATGTCTGACTCTTTGCAACCCCATGGACTGCAGCACCCCAGGCTTCCCTGTCCATCACCAACTCCCAGAGCATGCTCAAACTCATGTCCATGGAGTTGGTGATGTCAACCAACCAACTCATCCTCTGTCATCCCCATCGCCTCCCACCTTCAATCTTTCCCAGCATCAGGATATTTTCAAATGAGTCAGTTCTTCACATCAGGTAGCCAAAGCATTGGTGTTTCAGTTTCAGCAACAGTCCTTCCAATGAATATTCAGGACTGATTTCCTTTAGGATGGACTGGTTGGATCTCCTTGGAGACCAAGGGACTCTCAAGAGTCTTCTTCAACACCACAGTTCAAAAGCATAAATTCTTCTGTGCTCAGCTCTTTACAGTCCAACTCTCATACCCATCCATGACTGCTGGAAAAACCATAGCTTTGACTAGATGGACCTTTGTTGGCAAAGTAATTTCTCTGCTTTTGAATATGCTATCTAGGTTGCCCATATCTTTTCTTCTAAGAGGCAAATGTGTTTTAATCTCATGACTGCAGTCATCATCTGCAGTGATCTTGGAGCCCCCCAAAAATAAAGTCTGTCACTGTTTCCATTGTTTCCCCATCTATTTGCCATGAAGTGATGGGACTGGATGCCATGATCTTCGTTTTCTGAATGTTGAGCTTTAAGCCAACTTTTTCATTCTCCTCCTTAAATTTCATCAAGAGGCTCTTTAGTTCTTCACTTTCTGCCATAAGTGTGTCATCTGCATATCTGAGGTTATTGATATTTCTCCTGGCAATCTTGATTCCAGATTGTGCTTCATCCACCCCAGCATTTCACATAATGTACTCTGCCTTTAACTTAAATAAGCAGGGTGACAATATACAGCCTTGACGTACTCCTTTCCTGATTTGGAACCTGTCTGTCGTTCCATGTCTACACAGACGTGTCTGTTTGTGTGTATATATAAATCTGCTCAAGATTACAAAATAATGGCTGAGTTGACAAATAAAATATAAGTTGATGATCTTTAGACTTTAAATTTTGTATTGTATCACACTTAAGTACTACAAGAAGAGACCTGGAGACACTAGAAATCACTGAATAACAAATAGCAGCCAGTAGTTTATTTTCAGAGGAGGAAGAATCTGAAATGACATGGGTTATATTAAATAATTTTAAAATGTGACTTTTTTTTAACCAGGTTCTGAAACACAGACTTGAATAGCTTTGTTCGGAAGATCTTTCTACAGTGATAGCAATGTATTATATCTGTGTTGTCCAGAACAGTAGCTACTAGACCCATTTGGTTACTCAGCACTTGAAATGGGACTAGTAAAGCTGAGGATCTGTCTTATAAATTTTATGTTTAACTACTTTATATTCAAGTTACTATTATACAGAGCAGTACAGAAAATGGAAGACCTGTTTTTAAATGCAGGAAAACACTTTGGGAAGGACACAGATGGAAATAATCATAGCTTAGATGAGTGATAAAGATTTAAATCTGCCTAGCAAAGTGTAGAGGCTGAGGAGTTGTCTGCCAGAAAAATACGTCAGTATCTAGCCTAGTGTAAATTTGTGAGGAGAGCCCAACAGAAGAAGATTTGCAGTACATGTGAGGGGCACTTAAGAGTGAACTCATCTGAAGGAATGAAATACCATGTTGAATCTGCCCCTAAACTTCCTTGTCAGTAAAGAAAAGGAATTATAAACTATCTAGCTGTTGGATACATAGATTTGGGTCCTTGAGACAGAAGTCACTGAAAAAGAGAATTGAAAAAAAAAAAAAAAACTATATGTGAGTCCATATAGAATACAAACCATACTCCGAGAATTAAACAAGATGGAAATAATTATTTTTCATGCTACTTTTCCCCTTTTCCCTAAGATAGCCTCAGAATGTGATAAATGGGACAACAATTGCAATATAGCAAGTGAATTTCAAGTCACGGAAAACTCAAATTAGTTTTAAGCAGAGAAAAGAAAGACTTGGTTCATATCATTGAAAACCATACAGGATATATATAATCAGAAAACAAATGCTTCAATCTGGCTAATTTTTTCTTGTCAATTTAGGATTATTTTCCTTCATGCTTTAGCTAAACAGGAACTAAAGCAACAATGTGATACAGACAGAGATTAAGGAAGGTTATAGATGGAATTTACTTGAAGTAGTGGTGGTTGGTGGTTTAGGCCCTAAGTCTTGTTGGAGTCTTTGTGACCCTGTGGACTGTAGTCCTCCATGCTCTTCTGTCCATGGGATTTTCTAGGCAAGAATACTGGAGTGAATTGTCATTTCCTTCTCCAGGGGATCTTTTTGACCCAGGGACCAAACCCAGGTCTTCTGCACTGTAGGTGGATTCTTTATCACTGAGCCACCTGGAAAGCCCTTATATGTAAAGTAAAGTGAAAATACTTTGACATAACTGATTTATAAAGAGTTCTGTTATAGTATTGGTTTTAGAGAAAATAAATTTAAAGTTAAATAGATGAAAAATAGAGAGAGAGAGGAAAACAGAGGGATCACTTAACTGTTGCGGGGGGCGCTCTGCAGAAAGAGAGAGGCAGTGGAACTTCCCTCAGCAAAGCCGAGGGGTCCCGAGGAGAGGTGAGCCTGCTGTCCACCAACCCAGCCCCTTGGGCGAGCGAGAGACAATCAGACGCGACAGGGGTTCCGTCTAAGCAGTTCCGCTTTATTGTTGTAAGCTCTTGGTTTTTAAAGGCAAGCAGGGAGGAGTTTGTGAGGGACTTTCCATAGTTGCACCAATCACATTAAAGGTCAAATCAAATCGTCATGTGCCATCATTATAACAGGAGTCTATGGTGATCATGTGCTGTCTACGTGCACAGAAATCAAGAGAGCCAATCAAAAGTTTTGACAGACAACTTAGGCCACGCCCTCATCTCTTCTGCCAGGCGCCATCTTAGCTCTAAACCACAAAGCTAGCCCTTCTTTTTTAAGGTTTCCCATTTAGGGCCCCACAACTGTCTTAAGAAACAAGCAAAAATAAAGATGTAAAGGATACTAAAGTATCTCAGAAATGATCATGAATCCATTGTATTTAGTATGAGAGATGAAGGAGAAAATTATCTAATATTTAAGATCTGGAGAGAGAGGGAGAACACATGTCTCAACATCTGTGTTGTGTGTGCGTGTGTGTATGTGTGTGAGTTAATTGTGTATGTGTGCGTTAATTGTTCATGTGTGCATGCTAAGTCGCTTCAGTCTTGTCTGACTCTGTAATCCCATGGACTGTAGCCCACAAGGCTTCTCTGTCGATGGGATTCTCCATGCAGGAACACTGGAGTGGGTTGTCATTTCCTTCTCCAATGCTAATTGTATATCTGGATAACTGTAAATTAGGTAAATATTGTTATCCTAATATTTTAACCAAGTAACCAAGTCAGAGATATTAAGCAATGAACTAATGTCTCAAAGTAAATTAGAGGGCTGATATTACAGTTGGAATTGTCTGATTTAAAAAAACGATTTAAAATATTTTCTTTAAAACACAAAAACTGAATGAAAGAGTAAGACTGTGATATTTTTATAATTATATATATATATCACTTAATTTTAAAATATAATTCCTGTATGTATTCATATAAATTTAAAGTATTTGATGTATACATTATTATCCCTAATATACATAAGGGGAAACTTAAGCTTAAATATACTCTCTCGTAGGATTGTTGTCTTCTCTAACACCAAATCCTAAAAAAAATAGGAGAATATGTGATGAATAGATTAGCTAATGAACATCTAATATGAAAATATTATTAACTATTTTTAATCATAAGTCCAGTTACTTATTGTTGTTGTTCAGTCACCCAGTCATGTCTGACCCTTTGTGACCCCAGGGATATCAGGCTTCCCTGTCCCTTACCATTTCCCAAAGTTTTCCCAAGTTCAAGTCTTGCTTCAGTGATGCCATCCGGCCATCTCCAGTCACTTACCACGTTTTAAATGTTAGAAGGTTTTGTAGCAGTTCACTTCATGTATTGAATTCACTGATCTTTAGATTGTGTACAGCATTTATCAATAAATAGGATTTTCAAATTCTCCAAGATTTTATCATTGATCTGATGTGTATAGAGCATCTGAGGAAATCCCATTCTGGGCCTATGACATTCAACAGTAATTTTCATCAAAGGTATTGTCACTTAGCTCTTTGGGGAGATATTTTCTTTTTCTTTGAAGATATGATAAGAGTGCAGGAAATGTTAAGATGGGCAGACCATCAAATGAACCTGGGAAACTGCAAGGAAGTCTGGTGGTGGAGAATTTCCAAAGTTAAAAAAAAAGAACAGTAATTCTCTCAAAATTACTTAGCTTCATAATATCTTTAAGGGGAATATCAGTAAAGCTTTACCATATGAAAAGAAAGCTGAAAAAGGAAGAAGCATCTTTATCACCAACATGTTCTAAGTAAACTCACTGGGATGTCTCACTAATGCTCTAAGAGCCTCAAATTTTTGCCTCAGTCTCCTTCTTACAAAACAAGATATCCTTTATTTATATTACATGAAAATTTTTTAAAGTAGCTCAATTAGTGACATAGCTACATTCATTTTTAATTATTTGCTCATAGAAATCCTTCTATAATATTCTATATTTTTATAGAGATTAAGTGGAAAAGCTGTAAAATACATGTTTACCAACACAGATGTTGTCTGAGTTAGTGTGGACCCCTGTAATAGAATACCACAAACTGGATGTTATTTATTTATCAACAGCAATTTAATTCTCCTACTTCTGGAGGCTAAAAAGACCAAGATCAAGGTGTTGGCCGATGTGATGTCTAATGAGGTCTCTCTCACTGGCTTGCAGATGGCTGCCTTCTTGCTGTGCGCTCACACGACACAGAGAGAGATCCCGTGTCTTCTCTTTTAAGAAGGCCATTAATTCTATGACGAGGACTCCATAGAGCTTTGTACCAAGGTCACAGGTATGGAGTCTTTTTCCAAGGTCACAGGATAAAAATCTCTGGAACTGACCAAGTGCCATAGCAATTGTTGTCATGAGCCTCTCAAACTAAACTGGTCAGTTCCCAATCCCATATTAGGTAAAATACTCACCCTATTACCCACCCTATAGCATCCTAGCCAAACACATAATGCCATCATTCCAGTAGGAATTTTCTCTATCTTGAGGCTACAAAATGGCTGCTAGCCTGCAAAAGGGTTCAGCTCTCCCTTGAGCCAGCCTGCAATTCTAAAGCATCTTCCACTTTTAGAAACTTTATCCTCTCTCATTCTGCTTCATATCTGTAAATTCTTTTCCAACCCACACACAGACTACCACGACAGGCTCCACTAGCATAACCTAAATGCCTTGAAAAGGCCCCACTTCCAGATAACATCACACTGGGGGTTGAGGATTCAATAAATGAATTCGGGGATGGGGCAGACATTCAGGCCATAGACATTTGCAGATGCAAATTGGGTGTGGATGAAAAGTACGGGGATATGTGCAGGAGAGAGAGAGATGGACAGGCATGGTCTTTCCACGTTTCTTATTACATTACTTAACAAATAATGTTCAGTTCAGTTCATTACAGTCGTTCAATCGTGTCTGACTCTTTGCGACCCCATGAATCACAGCACGCCAGGCCTCACTGTCCATCATCAAATCCCGGAGTTCATTCAAACTCAAGTCCATCAAGTCGGTGAAGCCATCCAGCCATCTCATCCTCGGTCATCCCCTTTTCCTCCTGCCCCCCAATCCCTCCCAGCATCAGAGTCTCTTCCAATGAGTCAACTCTTCGCATGAGGTGGCCAAAGTACTGGAGTTTCAGCTTTAGCATCATTCCTTCCAAAGAAATCCCAGGGCTGATCTCCTTCAGAATGGACTGGTTGGATCTCCTTGCAGTCCAAGGGACTCTCAAGAGTCTTCTCCAACACCACAGTTCAAAAGCATCAATTCTTTGGTGCTCAGCCTTCTTCCCAGTCCAACTCTCACATCCATACATGACTACTGGAAAAACTATAGCCTTGACTAGACAGACCTTTGTTGGCAAAGTAACGTCTCTGCTTTTGAATATACTGTCTAGGTTGGTCATAACTTTTCTTCCAAGGAGTAAGCGTCTTTTAATTTATTGGCTACAGGCACCATCTGCAGTGAATTTGGAGCCCCCCAAAATACAGTTTGACACTATTTCCACTGTTTCCCCATCTATTTGCCGAGAAGTGATGGGACCAGATGTCATGATCTTTGTTTTCTGAATGTTGAGCTTTAAGCCAACTTTTTCACTCTCCTCTTTCACATTCATCAAGAGGCTTTTTAGTTCCTCTTCACTTTATGTCATAAGGATGGTGTCACCTACATGTCTGATGTTCTTGATATTTCTCCCGGGAATCTTGATTCCAGCTTGTGCTTCTTCCAGCCCAGTGTTTCTCATGATATACTCTGCATATAAGTTAAATAAGCTTTAAGCTGACAGAATCTGGTCCACTGGAGAAGGGAATGGCAAAGCACTTCAGTATTCTTGCCTTGAGAACCCCATGAACAGTATGAAAGGAAAAATGATAGGATACTGAAAGAGGAACTCCCCAGGTCAATAGGTGCCCAATATGCTACTGGAGATCAGTGGAGAAATAACTCCAGAAAGAATGAAGGGACGGAGCCAAAGCAAAAACAATACCCAGTTGTGGATGTGACTGGTGATAGAAGCAAGGTCTGATGCTGTAAAGAGCAATATTGCATAGGAACCTGGAATGTTAGGTCCATGAATCAAGGCAAATTGGAAGTGGTCAAACAGGAGACGGCAAGAGTGAACATCGACATTCTAGGAATCAGCGATCTAAAGTGGACTGGAATCGGTGAATTTAACTCAGATGACCATAATATCTACTACTGTGGGCAGAAATCCCTTGGAAGAAATGGAGTAGCCATCATGGTCAACAAAAGAGTCCGAAATGCAGTACTTGGATGCAATCTCAAAAACGACAGAATGATCTATGTTCGTTTCCAAGGCAAACCATTCAATATCACAATAATCTAAGTCTATGTCCCAACCAGTAATGCTGAAGAAGCTGAAGTTGAACGATTCTATGAAGACCTACAAGACCTTTTAGAACTAACACCCCAAAACGATGTCCTTTTCATTTTAGGGGACTGGAATGCAAAAGTAGGAAGTCAAGAAACACCTGGAGTAACAGGCAAATTTGGCCTTGGAATATGGAATGAAGCAGGGCAAAGGCAATAGAGTTTTGCCAAAAGAACGCACTGGTCATAGCAAACACCCTCTTCCAACAACACAAGAGAAGACTCTACACATGGACATCACCAGATGGTCAACACCAAAATCAGATTGATTATATTCTTTGCAGACAAAGATGGAGAAGCTCTATACTTTCAACAAAAACAAGACCAGGAGCTGACTGTGGCTCAGATCATGAACTCCTTATTGCCAAATTCAGACGTAAATTGAAGAAAGTAGGGAAAACCGCTAGACCATTCAGGTATGACCTACATCAAATCCCTTATGATTATACAGTGGAAGTGAGGAATAGATTTAAGGGCCTAGATCTGATAAATAGAGTGCCTGATGAACTATGGAATGAGGTTCGTGACATTGTACAGGAGACAGGGAGCAAGACCATCCCCATGGAAAAGAAATGCAAAAAACAAAATGGCTGTCTGGGGAGGCCTTACAAATAGCTGTGAAAAGAAGAGAAGCAAAAAGCAAAGGAGAAAAGGAAAGATATAAGCATCTGAATGCAGAGTTCCAAAGAATAGCAAGGAGAGATAAGAAAGCCTTCCTCAGAGATAGAAAGAGAGGAAAAGAACAGAATGGGAAAGATCAGACATCTCTTCAAGAAAATTAGAGATACCAAGGGAACATTTCATGCAAAGATGGGCTTGATAAAGGACAGAAATGGTATGGACCTAACAGAATTAGAAGATATTAAGAAGAGGTGGCAAGAATACACAGAAGAATAGTGCAAAAAAGATCTTCACGACCCAGATAATCACGATGGTGTGATTATCTAGAGCCAGACATCCTGGAATGTGAAGTCAAGTGGGCCCTAGAAAGCATCACTACGAACAAAGCTAGTGGAGGTGATGGCATTCCAGTTGAGCTATTTCAAATCCTGTAGGATGATGCTGTGAAAGTGTTGCACTCAATATGCCAGCAATTTTGGAAAACCCAGCAGTGGCCACAGGACTGGAAAAGGTCAGTTTTCATTCCATTCCCAAAGAAAGGCAATGCCAAGGAATGCTCAAACTATCACGCAATTTCACTTATCTCACACGCTAGTAAAGTAATATCAAAATTTTCCAAGCCAGGCTTCAGCAATACGTGAACCGTGAACTTCCAGATGTTCAAGTTGGTTTTATAAAAGGCAGAGGAACCAGAGATCAATTTGCCAATATTTATTGGATCATCATAAAAGCAAGAGAGTCCAGAAAAATACATCTATTTCTGCTTTTTTGACTATGCCAAAGCCTTTGACTGTGTGGATCACAATAAACTGTGGAAAATTCTTCAAGTGATGGGACTATCAGACCACCTGACTTGCCTCTTGAGAAACCTATATGCAGGTCATGAAGCAACAGTTAGAACTGGACATGGAACAACAGACTGGTTCCAAATAGGAAAAGGAGTACGTCAAGGCTGTATATTGTCACTCTGCTTATTTAACTAATATGCAGAGTATATCATGAGAAACAAATAATGTTATGTACATTTTTTATAATCTTTAGACATTATTTAACAACTAAAGTTAATTTGCTGTTCTTAAAATTCAACTGAGTAAATCTGAAGGTCTAATTGGCTTTATTAAACTATTCATGAATTGGCCAGCATCCCATATAGTAAATAGAAAGGCACTTCAAAGATTGTTCAAAATGGAAGGCTTCACTGGTGGAAAAATGTGGACCAAGGAGGTATAGCTAAAGAAAAGAAAGGACTGTCTCAGGCCAGGTCAACTTCACTTGGGGGAAAGGAAAGACAGGGATCTATATCAAGCAGGTTACCTCATTAGCACTAGCACCAGTGTGTGTGTGGGGGTGTGTGTGTGTCCCTCAGTGGTGTCCTACTCTTTGTGACCCCATGAACTGTGGCCTGCCAGGCTCCTCTATCCATGGAATTCTCCAGGCAAGAATACTGGAGCGGGGATGCCATTCCTTTCTTCAGGGGATCTTTCCAACCCAGGGATGGAACTCATGTCTCCCACCCTGCAGGCAAATTCTTTACTATCTGAGTCACCAGGGAAGCCTTACCCCACTAGCAGTGATCAGGAAATTTCAGATTGATAGTTTTAAATGTCATATTTCTGTGAAGGGTTAAACTGCAATTAAGTCTTAGTTTACTGGTGTGGAGGGTAAATTAATCTATTTTGAACCTGTTGTTTTTTTTTAAAGACTACATCAAATGCAACATCTATTCCTTTCAATGCATTTAAAAATATATATTATTTTTTCTCTCTCAAACTTACATAATTGGGAAAGCTACACAGATAGTATAAGTGTTGAAGAGGACATGCAATATATGCCCACAATCTCATTGTGTGACAATGCTATGTATGTATTACCGAATGAGGGTAAAAGAGGCTAATTCATAACCAACTGGAGTTAATGTAGAAGGTATTGTAAAGTTCTACATTGGACTTTGAAGTGTTGATAAGATTTAGGAGATAAACATGAATTTTAACTCACGTAAAGAAGGAATTCCACTTTATCTGGTGTTTCATGGGCACCCTACTGTGGTTTAAGAATGACTAGCTTCTTGCTTTTAAAGCCTAACTGGTAGCTGTACACTGAATTTACATCTTCACAGACAAAATTAATTGCCAGGTCTTGCAAAGTTCAAAAAGATGTTTCTTTTATTTAGCTCTCAAGTGGAAGTATTAACTTACTGTAGGTATTACCACCTCTCTTTGTAAGGGGAATAAAAATGTGCAATTAACTTCAGACAGTTTCTTAGAAACCTTGTATCCTACTGGGCGATTTCAAGGCAGCAATTGCTTGGTGATATATTTCTTCTCACCTGACTTTTAGCTCCTGAAACCATTATTGGAGCTTTTCAAGTCTGTAAGTGGAAAGGCACATCTCTGGTGGAAAGACTATTAATGGAGATCCTAAGTAGAGAGGTTATTAACATTCAAGGAACTGGGGCCATTCATAAGCCAGTTCAGAGATCATCTTACTGTTGAGATGGCCCCACAGATTTTGGGTTAATAGAAAATACTGGATCAAAGTTTAGAGAGTTGCTTAAGAGCAGGAATGAAGCAAGGTCACTCTTGAAAAAGTTCCCAGAGAATAACATAATAAGAAAGGGAACATTTTTCACTAGTCTTAAATTCTCCTTTATACTTCAGTTTAGAAATAGTAACTATTGGTGTTTTTACTATAAATTTATTTATATATTTTCTAAATAGAGGTATCAAAATGTTTACATTTGAATTGAAGATGGTTAAAAGGAAATTTTATTGATTTATCTGCTGATTGTGGAAAACATTACCACCAACAACACTTGGAGGTGACGTCTGTGACCCTCTCCTTGAGTCTGAGCTGGCTTGTTTGTAACCAAAAGAATGCAACAAAGTGAGACTGAAATAGGAAGAAAGGGGGCAGGGAACACTCTTTAAAGGAATGACATACCTGTTGAGGATGTGACATGAACTGGTTTAAATAACTAGGTCCAAAATGGTAGAAGACCGGATTTCCAGCGGGCCTTAAGCCTCATTATATGCTCACTGTAATACATTAGCATGCTAAAGAACACACTCACAGGCTCACCATGACAGTCCCAGACCAAAAAGTGGGTAGTGGCTCAGTCCCTGGAAATCCTCACCCCTTTCCCAAACTAGTTGGAATAATCTTCCCACTCGATAGCCTATGAAATTACTCAGTCCATTAAAAAAAAAAACATATTTCAAAGCCTCTGGCCTCCTGAGATGGCCCAGACCCTGTCCATGAAATATGTTTGCCCTGGGCCACTCTTACCTTCTATGATGGACTGCATTCTATCAATAAAATGTATATCTCTCTAAATAAATCCACTTCTTACATATCACTTAACCTCTCACTGAATTCCTCCTGTGCTGAGACATAAAGAACCTGAGTTTCATTAAATCCTGAGACCAAGTATGTGATCTCAATTAAAAGACAGTGGGATCAAGTCCCAATCTCCATTTTTGGCTGGGTTTGAGTCATACGTGAGTTTTGGGGTTTCAGCACTCTGAGTCACAAAAAGGCAATACAACTTTGACCTGGCTTTCCTGGAATTATTCTCTGTGTGGCTTTATAGCCAATCACCTTGCTATGAGAAGCCTAAGGCACAGGATAACCCGTGTATAGGTGTCCCAAGATGAAGGCACCATTGGAACCAAGCAGGACCCTGTGGGGTGCCAAGGCACAGAAGCCTTTTTACAGAACTAAAACACCCAGCAAATGGAAGATGTCAGCATTCTTCATTCCAAAGAAGGTCACAGTTTGCTGACCAGAGAAACTCATCAAGAGACCATGTGATGCCAGTTTAAAGGAGTGCAGGCCCTTCACACATCCTGATTCTTATCAACAACCCTAATTCTTGACAACTGCTATAGAACTCCTCACCAGATCCCTCCAGGTTGGGACACACTGTTTTTCAGGGCATGAGCCTGCTGTGTCCACCTTCGCCTGGTAAAGCAATAAAGCGGCTCTTTTCTACTTCACCCAAAACGCTGTCTCTGAGATTTGATTTCAAGCCAGTGTACAGAGGCTGAACTTCCAGCATAATTTCCTCGATCTGACTTCAATAAACATTGAAATCTTAATATAAACTAAAAACAAACATGAGAGAGTATCTTATGAAGACCTTATTGTTTAGCCAATTTTCATCATAAGTTGTGCTCATTGCTACCAGGGTCTTTTTGTTACTGAAAACAAGTTTGTGTGCCCAAAACACAGTGAGGTCAAACAAACTGAAACATCAGAATTTGGAGCAGAAAAAGGTTTATTGCAGGACCAAGCAAGGGAAACACATGGCATGTACTCAAGAAAACCAGAACTCCCTAATGATCTTTGGGGAGAAATATTTAAAGGCAAAATTTGGGGCAAGGGCTTCAGGGTATGTGACTTTCTTCTGACTGGTTGATGGTGAGGTGAGAGGGTGGTGCTCCAGGAATCTCGTGTTCAGCATGAAATCACCATCCTCCACCTGGGTGGGAGCCTTAGTTCCTACAGAACTTGAAGGTGTTTTTATGTGTATTCCTTCTGGAAGAACTAGGACTCTGCCCCATGGCTGAACTTCTGTTGCTTGACTGCTCCTCCTCTGTTTCTGCATCCCTTCCATTCCCTGATTAACAATGGTTTGAACCTAACCTTAGGATCCCAGGGAAGGTCTTGGAGGCTGAATGAAGCCTATTTTCTACCAACAAAAGAGTGGGGATAGACATGCTTTGTTTCTGGGAGCTCCATAGGGTCCTGTTTAGCTTTAATTCTTTTGGGCCTTTGCAGCTCCTTGAGCAAGAAAATATTTGTGTATATTAACCTGTGTATGGAGAAGGCAATGGCAACCCACTCCAGTACTCTTGCCTGGAAAATCCCATGGATGGAGGAGCCTGGTAGGCTGCAGTCCATGGGGTCACTGGGTGGGACACAACTGAGCAACTTCACTTTCACTTTTCACTTTCATGCATTGGAGAAGGAAATGGCAACCCACTCCAGTGTTCTTGCTTGGAGAATCCCAGGGATGGGGGAGCCTGGTGGGCTGCCGTCTATGGGGTCACACAGAGTCGGATATGACTGAAGTGACTTAGCAGCAGCAGCAGCAACCTGTGTACATGCATGTATCTATAAACACCTAAATCTAACTATCTGTATTAATATTAACTAAACATGAGTTCATTCTGATGTCTCCATCTTTTTAGCCGATTATCCTTTGGATTATTCTGGCCTCCTTCGCTTGCTTATTCATTAGTTCAGTTCAGTTCAGTCACTCAGTCGTGTCCGACCCTTTGTGACCCTGTGAACTGCAGCACGCCAGGCTTCTCTGTCTGTCACCAACACCCAGAGCTTGCTCAAACTCATGTCCGTTGAGTCAGTGACGCCATCCAACCATCTCATCCTCTGTTGTCCCCTTCTCCTCCTGCCTTCAATCTTTCCCAGGATCAGGGTCTTTTCCAATGAGTCTGTTCTTTGCATCAGGTGGCCAAAGTATTATTCATTAATGGTTATTCAAAAAGTAAGAATTTGCCTACCTCAACTAAAGATCCCACATGCCTCAACTAAAGATCCCACATGCCTCAACTAAAGATCCTGCATGCTATAAAGAAGATTGTAGATCTGACATGCTGCAACTAAGACCCAGTGCAGCTAAAATAATACTTTATTTTTAAATGTAAGAAATCAGGCTCCTATTGTGTGTCATCAATTTTCTTACTTTTTCAAATCAACTATATGTACAAAGCAGTATCAAAATTGCTAACCCACATGCCCTCAGAATACTTTATCAGCTATAGTAAAGTGCTTATGGTCAGTATCTTTTGCTTTTGACTTACAGACTCAATTCATTTCTAAGCTTACTGAGGTCAGCATCTTTTCTCCCACCTCCTTCAGTGAGGTTGTTTAATACATTTGTAATAAAGTTAAATTATCTTGTCAATGTCTATTTTTTTTCACTGAGAGTCCCTGAATTTCTAAACGATTCTTTTAAATTTGCATATATTAAGTTTCACTCTTTGTGTAGTAGAGTTGTGTTTGACAAATGCATAATACCACATTTCACCATTACAATATCAGTAAGAATGCTTTCTCTGGCCTAAAAATCCCCTCTGTGTCAACTATTCATTTTTTCCACCATTCTCTAAAGCCCTGGCAACCACTGATATTTTTTTTACTATCTTTGTAGTTTCAATTATTCCAGAATCACTATTGCTTCACAACCTCTTTGGAACTTGCTGGGAATAATCTTTAACAGGACCCTGTACACGCAGGGCAAAGACAGACCAAAGAAGGAGGGAGTCCACTCCAGATTGGCAGATGGCAAGTCTAATAATGAAGGGGACTTACATAGAAGGCTTGTCTGGGGGCGGTGGGGGTGGAGGTCACGACTTCAGTAGATTCCCTCACCTACCCACCAAATCTTAAACTTTTATATAAAAGCCTTCACCTGGTTCAATCACCTATGCCATCGAGATTGTCTCAAAACCACATTTTTATCTGGAGGCTGTATTCTCGAAATAACTTCTGGGAACAGGGAAGGTGAACAAAATACACACTCCAAAGATAGGGGAGTAGGTGGAGAAGGCAATGGCACCCCACTCCAGTACTCTTGCCTGGAAAATCCCATGGACAGAGGAGCCTGGTAGGCTGCAGTCCATGGGGTCGTGAAGAGTCAGACACGACTGAGCGACTTCACTTTCACTTTTCACTTTCATGCTTTGGAGAAGGAAATGGCAACCCACGAATCCCAGGGACAGGGGAGCCTGGTGGGCAGCCGTCTATGGGGTTGCACAGAGTCGGACATGACTGAAGCGACTTAGCAGCAGCAGCAGGTGGAGAACCTCAAATTGCCTGGGTCCAGCTAAAGGGTCAACTGTCAGTCTCATCTCCACGACCTCCTTCAACAATCATACACTATGTAGAATTTTTAGATAGATGTCTTATATTTATCAACATACACTTAAGATTTCTCCATATCCTTTCCTGCTTGATAGGTTTTTATATTAATAGAGCACTTTTAGAGAAGTTTTAAGCTTACAGAAAAATTGAACAGAAAATACAGAATTATCATATACCTCTTGTATGGACAGTATAGTACAATTGCTACAATTAATGAAACAATATTGATACATTGCTATTAACCAAAGTCCATAGTTAAAGTTAGGGCTTCCCTGGTGGCTCAGAGGTGAAAGCGACGACCTGCAATGTGGGAGACTTGGGTTTGATCCCTGGGTTGGGAAGATCCCCTGGAGAAGGAAATGGCACCGTACTCCAGTATTCTTGCCTGGAGAATCCCATGGAAAGAGGAGCCTGGTAGGCTACAGTCCATGGGGTCACAAAGAGCTGGACATGACTGAGTGACTTCACTTTCACTTTCATAGTTAAAGTTAGTGTTCTCTTTGTATCATACAGTTATATGGATTTTGACAGGTGCAAAAATGCCCAACATCACCTATTACATAGGATGGTTTCACTGGCCTAAACATTCCCTGTGCTTCATCTATTTTTCTCCTCTCGCTTTCCCCCTGCTATGCCAAACCCTTGGCAAGTATTGATATTTTTACTGCCCTGGTAGTTTTACCTTTCGAACCATGTTATTAATATATATAGTTGGGATCATACAACATGTGCCCTTTTCAGACTGTCTTTCAATTGTAGTGTTACTCAGTCATGTCTAACACTTTGTGACCCCATTGACTGTACCCTGCAAGCTCCTCTGTTCATGGAATTCTCCAGGCAAGAATACTGGAGTAGGTGGTCACTTCCTTCTCTAGGGGATCGTCCCCACCCAGGTATCGAATCTATGTTTCCTGCATAGTAGGCAGATTCTTTACTGCTGGGCTATATGCATTTAAGGTCCTTCTATGTGTTTTCATATCTAGACAGTTCATTTCTTTTCAGCTCTGAATAATACTGCAATGTATTGGCATACTGCTTGCTTAACCCTTCACCTGCTGAAGGCATTTTACTTCCAACATTTTTTACAACTATGAATAAAGCTTCTATAAATATTTGTGCATAGGGTTTGTTGATGGCAAAATTTCAACTCATTTGGGAGAAGATCAAGGAGCACAATTACTGGATTATGTATTAAGAATGTGATATGCTTTGTAAACAATGGCAAAATTGCCTTCCAAAGTGGTTCCAGCAGTGTCTTTCCTAAAGTCATTTTTAATTTTAATGAAGTCAACATATCAATGTGTTTTTCTTCATGGATTATGGTTTTGGAGGTATACTTAAAAACTCATTGCCAAATCAAAGCAGAGCTAGACTTCAGCCTATGCTGTTTTCTAGAAATTTTATAGTTCTGAATTTTACATTCATGTCAGTGATTAATTTTGGTAACTTTTCTGAGAGGTATAAGGTTTATTTTTACATTCTTATTGTATTTTTAGTTTTTGGTATACACACATCCAATTTTTATACTACCATCTATTGAAAAGGCTATCCTTTATCCATTGAACTTCCTTGGCAACTCTAACTGGCTAACTAGATTTGTCTTGGTCTATCTCAAGCTCTCTACAATGTCCCATTGATTGATGTGTCTATTCTTGCATCAATACATGCTGCCTTGATGAAAGCAGCTTTCAGATAAAGTGAGGTAAGTTCTTCCAAACCTATTTTTCAATATAATCTTGGCTATTCTGGGTCTTTTGGCTTTCCATATTTACTTCAGAATCAGTTTGTCAAAATTCTCAAAATAGTGTGCTGGTATGTTGATCTGGATTTCATGAAATACATTGAAAAATTGGGGAAGAATTGATATCTTGACAATGTTTTTTAGTTTTGCAGTTCATAAACATGGAATATCTACTTATTTAGATATTATTTTCTTCTTTTTTTAATCAGAGTTTTGCCACTGACTGCATGTAGGTCCTAAACATCCTTTGTTAAATTTATACTAAAGTATTTCATTTTTTGGTGCCAATTTAAACAGTATTGTATCTTTAATTTCAAATTCCAACTGTTCGTTTCTGATATGTAGACAAAGAAATGGACTTTCATATATTAATGTTATATTCTGTGACTTTGCTAAATTTGCTTATTAACTTTCAGTTTTCTGTCTGTTCCTTGTGTTTTTTGAACCTAGACAATTATGTCATATGTGAACAAATTGAGTTTTATTTCTCATATTCAAACATTTATATCTCTTCTTTCTTTCTGTTGTCTTATGTATTAGATCAGATTTCCTTTATAATGGTGAATAAGACTGATGAGAGAAAACATCCTTTCCTTGTTCTTGAATTTAGTGAGAAACATCCAATTGTTCATCATTAAGGATGATGTTGGCTATCATCATCCTTGGTGGTTGGTAGCCACTGTTTATCAAATTAAGATTTTTTTTTTCTATGTATAGTTTGCTGAGAATTTTTATCATGGATGGGTGTTGAATTTTGTAAAATGGCTTTTTGGCATCCATTTATATGATAATATTATTTTTTTCTTTTCTTAGCTTCATGGTGTTGTGTGTTGTGTTAATTGGTCTTCAAATATTGTACCAGCATTGCATACCTTGAATAAATCCCACTTGGTCAAAGTGCATAATTCTTTTTATACATTGATGAGTTGGATTTGTTAAGATTTTGTTAAAGATTTTTGTATCTACATTTTTTTGAAGAATGATATTCACAGTTTTCCTTTCTCATAATGTTTTTATCTCATCTTATTATTAGGGCTATACTGACCTATAGTGACCAAGTTAGGAAGTGGTTATTTGCTTCTACTCTCTGGGTAAAATTGTAGAGAGTTGTTATCATCTCTTTTTTTATATATTTGGTAAAATTCACCAGGAAAACCATATATTCTTTTTTTTTGAAGTTATTAATTTTTGACACAATTTCTTTAAAAATATAACATATAGATTATATATATCTCCTTTTGTGTGAATTTTGATTGTTTATGTCTATCAAAGAATTACTCTGTTTCCTATAAATAAAGTTTATGGCTATAGAATTCTCATAAATTTACTTTATTATAATATTGATATCAAAGAGGTAAGTGATAATTATTCCCCTTCTTTCATTTATGATATTAAGAAGTTATGTCTTCTCTTTTTTTGTTCTTTACCTGGATGCTGCTACTGCTACTGCTGCTAAGTCGCTTCAGTTGTGTCCGACTCTGTGCAACCCTGGGGACGTCAGCCCACCAGGCTCCCCCATCCCTGGGATTCTCCAGGCAAGAACACTGGAGTGTGTTGCCATTTCCTTTTCCAATGCATGAAAGTGGAAAGTGAAAAGTGAAAGTGAAGCCGCTCAGTCGTGTCCGACTCCTAGCGACCCCATGGACTCCAGCCTACCAGGCTCCTCCATCCATGGGATTTTCCAAGCAAGAGTACTGGAGTGGGGTGCCATTGCCTTCTCCCTTTACCTAGATAGATTATGATAAATCTTAGTTTTTCAAGGAACATACTTTTGGTTTCATTTAATTTGTTTTTAAATTCATTTTTTTCTGCACTAATTATTTTTTTCTTTTAAAACAAAATATTTATTTTTAATCAGGATAATTGCCTTACAGTATTGTGTTTGTTCTTGACATACATCATCCATAGGTATACATGTGTCCTCTCCCTCTTAAACCTCTCAGCAATATTTACAATTTACATAGCTAGGACTATTTAGGTAGCTAAGACACAGAAGCAACCTAGATGTCCATCAACAGAAGAATAGATAAAGAGGCAGTGGTACATATATACAATGGAATATTACTCAGCTACAAGAAAAAATGCATTTGAGTCAATTCTAATGAGGTGGATGAACCTAGAGCATTTTATACAGAGTGAACTAAGTCAGAAAAAGAAAAACAGATATCACTTATTAACTTACATATATGGAATCTAGAAAGATGGTACTGATGAATGTATTTCCCTGGTGGCTCAGCGGGTAAAGCGTCTGCCTACAATGCAGGAGACCCGGGTTCAATCCCTGGGTCAGGAAGATCTCCTGGAAAAGGAAATGGCAACCCACTCCAGTATTCTTGCCTTGAAAATCCCATGGGCTGAGGAGCCTGGTAGGCTACGGACCATGGGGTCACAAAGAGTTGGACACGACTGAGTGACTTAAACAACACTAAACAATGGAAATGCAGACATAAAGAGACTTGTGCACCTAGCAGGAGAAGGAGAGGGTAGGATAAACAGATAGTAGCACTGAATATATACATTCAGTTCAGTTGCTCAGTCACGTCTGACTCTGTGACCACATGGATTGCAGTATGCCAGGCCTCCCTGTTCATCACCAACTCTTGGAGTTTACCCAAACTCATTTCCATAGAGCTGGTGATGCCATCCAACCATCCATCCTCTGTCATCCCCTTCTCCTCCTACCTTCAATCTTTCCCAGCATCAGGGTCTTTTCAAATGAGTCAGCTCTTCACATCAGGTGGCCAAAGTACTGGAGTTTCAGCTTCAACATCAGTCCTTCCAATGAACACCCAGGACTGATCTCCTTTAGGATGGACTGGTTGGATCTCCTTGCAGTCCAAGGGACTCTCAAGAGTCTTCTCCAACACCACAGTTCAAAAGCATCAATTCTTCGGTACTCAGCTTTCTTTATAGTCCAACTCTCACATTCATACATGACCACTGGAAAAACCATAGCCTTGACTAGATGGACCTTTGCTGGCAAAGTAATGTCTCTGCTTTTGAATATGCTATCTAGGTTGGTCATAACTTTCCTTTCAAGGAGTGTCTTCTAATTTCATGGCTGCAGTCACCATCTGTAGTGATTTTGGAGCCCAGAAAAATAAAGTCAGCCACTGTTTCCCCTGTTTCCCCATCTATTTGCTATGAAGTGATGGCACTGGATGCCATGATCTTAGTTTCATGAATGTTGAGCTTTAAGCCAACTTTTTCACTTTCCTCTTTCACTTTCATCAAGAGGCTCTTTAGTTTTTCTTCACTTTGCCATAAGGATGGTGTCATCTGCATATCTGAGGTTATTGATATTTCTCCAGGCAAACTTGATTCCACCTTGTGCTTCATCCAGCCCAGCATTTCTCTTGATGTACTCTGCATATAAATTAAATAAGCAAGGTGACACTATACAGCCTTGACATACTCCTTTTCCTATTTGGAACAAGTTTGTTGTTCCATATCCAGTTTTAACTGTTGCTTCCTAACCTGCATACAGATTTCTCAAGAGGCAGGTAGGGTGCTCTGGTATTCCCATCTCTTTTAGAACATATACATTACCATATGTAAAATAGATAGCCAGTACAATTTTTTTTTTATATGACACACAGCTTAAATCCAGTGCTATGAGAGTGGGTGCATTATTTATTATTTATTTTCTTCTGCCAGCTTAATAGTTCAGTATCTGACCATTTATCTTTATCCTAGAAACCCCTTGATCAAGTAGGCACTTTTGAAGGTCCTTGCTACTTATTATTATGACTAACCACATTTTATCTCTGAAATTAAAATCTAGCATTTGTTCTCAATTGTTGTATCTTTTCAGTGGAAATCTCTTCATTCCTCTACCTTCCTTACTTAAATAGAACATCCACCAGTTTATTTTGAGAAACTGATATTTCTTTCTTTGATGTATTTCTCACTTTTAATTTTTTTTGTTTTGTTTTGGATAAAAGTGTTTTCTGTGATTTTCTCAGTTGAGAGAGGTTTGTACTTAATGCACTCATTCTAATTCTTCTAATTCTCCACATCACATGAAGGAATATCTGATATTTTAGTTTCATTTAGCAAGGTCACAAATGAATTCAGCTCTCAGTCAAGCAACTGTTCAATCAGTTATATCCTGAACTTTGTATTAATACATTGAATCTAGAATTTCAGTACTTGCAACCATTTTGATAAGATAATCATACCTAAACTGTCTTTCTCCCTCTTGGGTCTAGCGTCCTCAGAATCTAGTGCCATACGCATCAATAGCTAATCAGTTAGAAAAATCTTGCAGTTGTGTATATTACTCTGAAAACCTTTTTTTATTTTGTTTAAAGTATTTCATCTGTCATATCAAGTTCATTCTGGGATTTGACTTTATAAGTCTAGGAAGGGAAGTTGGTGAAGATGGAACATAAGAAGAATTGAACTTCTCTTGCCAAGTGACTGTCTCAGGCAGGCTTTTTTTCAGTCTTCAAACAAGGCAATAATATTTTCATTATGCATTGGGGGGCGGTTAGCATGGGATATCCAATAAAGCATGTGGATACAAGGAAATTTCAGTCACCTGAATCTTCCTCTATATCTTATTCCATCCCCCGAAACCTTTGAGTTATAGCTCTTCTCAAAAATACTGCAACTTTTCCTTAAGGAATTAAGTAAATATTTAAATAAAATTTAGCTATTTAATATAAAATTTTAATTATTCATAATATAAATTATTTTATATGTAATAAATATTTATATATTATTTAATTATACTATATTATCTATTAATATAATAAACATAACTGCTTATATATAAAATAAATATTTAATATATCTAGATACAGTATATAATATTTAATATATCATATAAATATAATATATATAATACTATATATAAAACATGTAAACAACAAGGACCTACTATTTAGCACTGTATAGCATAGTGAACTACACTCAATATTTTGTAATAATCTATAATGTAAAAGAATCTGACAAAGTGTATATACATATATATATATATATACACACTATTATATATGAATCACTTCGCTGTACACTTGAAAATAACACAACATTGTAAACTAACTGTACCTTAAAAAATAAATTAATTAAACATTGATATTTTGCCCATTTTTGATTGATTTGTTTGTTTTTCTGATATTAAGCTTCATGAGCTATTTGTATATTTTGGATCTTAATCCCTTACCAATTGGATAATGTACAAATATTTTCTCCATTCAAATCAGTGGGTTCTATGTTCATTTTGTTTCCTTTTCTGTGCAAAAGCTTTTAAGTTAATTAAGTCCTATTTGTTTATTTTTGCTTTTATTTCCATTACTCTAGAAGGTGAGTCCAAAAAGATATTGCTCTGATTTATGTCAAACAGTGTTCTGCCTATATTTTCCTCTAAGAGTTTTATAATATCCAGTCTTACATTTAAATCTTTAATCCACCTTTGAGTTTATTTTTGGGCTGGTGCTAAAGATATTCTAATTTAATTTCTTTCTTTTACACATAGCTGTCCAGTTTTCCCAGCACCAGTTATTAAAGTGACTCTCTTTTTTCCATTATGTACTCTTGCCTCCTTTGTCACAGATCATGTAATCGTCAGTACATGCATTTCTGTCTAGGTTTTCTGTCCTGGCCCACTGGTCTATATTTGTTTTTGTACCAGTGCCATACTGTTTTGATTACTGTAATTTTATAGCAAGGTCTGAGGTCAGTGAGCCTGATTCCTCCAGCTCCATTTTTTTTTAAAATAGGCATTTCTCCAAAAAGACATACAGATGGCCAAAAAGCACATAAAAATAAGACCAACATTTATTGCTTGCAGACTTTTGGATGGCAGCCATTCTGACTGGTGTGAAATGGTACCTCATTGTGGTTTTTATTTGCATTTCTCTGATAATGAGTGATGTTGAGCATCTTTTCATGTGTTTGTTAGCCATCCGTATGTCTTCTTTGGAGAAATATCTATTTAGTTCTTTGGCCCATTTTTTGATTGGATTGTTTATTTTTCTGGAATTGAGCTGCAGGAGTTGCTTATATATTTTTGAGATTAGTTGTTTGTCAGTTGCTTCATTTACTATTATTTTCTCCATTCCAAAGGCTGTCTTTTCACCTTGCTTATAGTTTCCTTTGTTGTGCAGAAGCTTTTAATTTTAATTAGATCCCATTTGTTTATTTTTGCTTTTATTTCCAGTATTCTGGGAGGTGGATCATAGAGGATCCTGCTGTGATTTATGTCGGAGAGTGTTTTGCCTATGTTCTCCTCTAGGAGTTTTATAGTTTCTGGTCTTATGTTTAGATCTTTAATCCATTTTGAGTTTATTTTTGTGTGTGGTGTTAGAAAGTGATCTAGTTTCATTCTTTTACAAGTGGTTGACCAGTTTTCCCAGCACCACTTGTTAAAGAGATTGTCTTTTCTCCATGGTATATTCTTGCCTTCTTTGTCGAAGATAAGGTGTCCATAGGTGTGTGGATTTATCTCTGGGCTTTCTATTTTGTTCCATCGATCTATATTTCTGTCTTTGTGCTGCGATCCAAAAGTCTGCAAGCAATAAATGCTGGAGAGGATGTGGAGAAAAGGGAACCCTCTTACACTGTTGGTGGGAATGCAAACTAGTACAGCCACTATGGAGAACAGTATGGAGATTCCTTAAAAAACTGGAAATAGAACTGCCTTATGACCCAGCAATCCCACTGCTGGGCATACACACCAAGGAAACCAGAATTGAGACACATGTATCCCAATGTTCATCGCAGCACTGTTTATAATAGCCAGGACATGGAAACAACCTCGATGTCCATCAGCAGATAAGTGGATAAGAAAGCTGTGGTACATATTCACAGTGGAGTATTACTCAGCCATTAAAAAGAATACATTTGAATCAGTTCTAATGAGATGGATGAAACTCGAGCCAGTTATACAGAGTGAAGTAAGCCAGAAAGAAAAACACCAATACAGTATACTAACATATATATATGGAATTTAGAAAGATGGTAAGGATAATCCTGTATGTGAGACAGCAAAAGAAACACAGATGTATAAAATGGACTTTTGGACTCTGAGGGAGAGGGTGGGATGATTAGGGATAATGGCATTGAAACATGTATACTATCATGTAAGAAACGAATCGCCAGTCTATGTTCGATACAGTATACGAGATGCTTGGGGCTGGTGCACGGGGATGATCCAGAGAGATGATATGGGGTGGGAGGTGGGAGGGGGGTTCAGGATTGGGAACTCATGTACACCCATGGCAGATTCATGTCAATGTATGGCAAAACCAATACAGTATTGTAAAGTAAAATATAGTAAAGATAAAAATTCAAAAATAAATAAATAAAATAAAATAAAATATTTTAAATAGGTAGAAATGTAAAAACAAATTTATGACATCAGAAACATTATATTCATAGGGATAAATGTTAAAAAAAATAAGACCAACATCCCTAATTATTGCCAAAATGCATATCAAACAATGAGATATCATCTCCCACCAATCAGAATGGTCATCATCCAAAAGCCTATAAACAATAAATGCTGGAGAGGATATGGAGAAAAGGGAACTATCCTATACTGCTGGTGGAAATGTATATTGGTATATTTACTATAGATGAAAGTATAGAGGTTCCTTAAAAAAATAAAAATAGAGCTACCATATTTTCCAACAATTCAAATTCAGGGCATATATCCAGAGAAAACCAAAATTAAATGAGATACATGCACCCTAATGTTTGTAGCAGCATTATTTACAATAGCCAACACATGGAAGCAACCTAAATCACCATTAACAGACGAATGGATGAAGAAGTTGTGGTACACATAGACAAACCATAAAAAAGGAGTGAAATGATGCCATTTGCAGCAACATGAATGGATCTTGCTATCATAAAACTAAGTGAAGTCAGTCAGACAAAAACAAATATCATATTATTATCATTTGCATATGGAATATAAAAGAACAATACAAATGAACTTATTTACAAAACAGAAAGAGACTCATAGACTTAGAAAACATATTTATGGTTACCAAAGGGAAAATGTGGAAGGGAGAATAAAATAGAAGTTTGGGTTTATCCTATATGCAATACTATATATAAAGTAGATAATCAACAAGGACCTATTATATAGCACAGGGAACTCTACTCGATACTCTGTAGTAACCTAAATGGGAAAAGATTTTGAAAAATAATAGATTATGTATATGTGTAATTGAATCACTTTTGCTGTACATCTGAAACTAACACATTATTAATCAACTATAGTCCAATATAAAATACTTTTCTTAATTTTAAAAAAATTAAAAAGTAAAAATTCAGCATTTGAGAGTATCAAATGCTGAGTTTGCATTTTGGCTACATTAATGTTTTGATGGCATATGCTGATATTCTTTAGAATGGTTATATAAATTCCGTGGTTCTTAGACAATGCCTTGTTCTGAGAATTTAGGATTTTGAGTATATCATTTCTTTTCTCTAAACCTTCCTGCACAATTAAAAACATGAAACCAATCCCTTATTCTTATACAATGTATCTGAATAATCTGTTCACTCCCCCATAGGTTTGCTTTAAACAGTCACTGCATTCAAAGCAGTTACAAGAAATGCACATATTTATTTTGTCACAGCACACCCCTGTGATAAAGTTTCATGCTAGCTGAATTCTTATTGTCTTTGGGATTGTCCTGCCAGATAAAAAAATACAATTTCTCCATGAGTTGGAGGTATGTTTGCTGCAACCACTTATAGTTAGTCCTCCTATGTAGGCTCAGGACCTTAGCAGCAACAAGAAAATTCACTTTGACTCATGCAGGCAAAAATTGGATTTATTAAAGAATATTAAGAAAAGTCTTGATTATAGAAAATACAAAGGAATTATCTTGATTCTCCTCCTCCAGAAACATAACCTCAAGTCTCAAGAGAACCGACCTCTTGAGCAAAGTGCTGGTGCTTCACTTTCTATCGTCAGGCATAAAATGAAAGGTGTTCACCTGTATGAACCACTGCCCAGTACCAATTCCACTTCTGCCTCAGGAAATCAATCAATCACACAGCTTCCAATGTTCTTCCTATACTTTGTTACAGACTATATAAGCAACACTAGAGTTGTGCCCCAAATCCTCACCACTGGTCACTTGCTATGAATCAAATCTGTGTGAGTCTGATTGGCAAAATACCAATCACATATCCACCTTTTATTTTCTGTGGAGTCTGAGAATTCAAATCCCAGTTTCTATATGTGAGAGACAGGATTCATGGATATCTCTGTGGTTATGGAAACACTATTCAAGAGGCTATCATGAATATAAGTATTAATTACAGTAACCAGCTACTACTATTAGACTTCTTCTTACCCATTTTGGTCTTTGAGTCACAGAAGCCACAGTATTGGCTACAGTCATGACTCCTGGCTTCACCATTCACTGTTCACTGCACACTTGCAGAAAGTCTGTCTCCTTTCCCGTTCTCTTGAGTAGACCTGATTCATGACCCAGTACAAGCAAGTAGTTATTAATAAGTGTGATGTGGAGTTTTATTAACTGTGATTTAAGACTCCAAATTATGATGGAGAGTTTGATACTCGTTGATTTTGAAAATGAACCCAGATTTAAAAAGTATTCTTTCTTTGGCCTCAATTCAAAATTAATGGTGTGAGGAGAGTCGCAGCATCAGAAAAGGCCCCAGCTCCAGAATGCTGGCGCTGGTCTCTACCTGTGCCGGCTGTGGTCCTGACACACCTGTTATTGAAATAGATGCTCAGGCAGCAGAGCAAGAAGCAACAGAGATGACAGCTACAGGAAAACCCCAGCTGCTAAGAAGAGCATATAATTATCTCTGCTCCCTAGAGCATGATTTTTTCATCAGGGCGGGTTGAAAAATACAACTGCTGGGCCCCATTCCAGCCGAGGTAGTGATGGGGTGGGTCCGGGGTAGCCCTGGATGCTCTAATTTATAGACAAACAAACAGATATACATTTCATGTGATTCTGAAGTGTACTCTGTTGTCATGGAAGAAAAAAATTACCTTTTTTTTTGTAGAGATAAGAGTGAGAGAGCTGATATTCTGTATTTGGTTAATACCTACAAAGAAAGAAAGATTACGAGTGTCTGCCTTTAGCTGTAACCTCAGAAGGGGCCTTGTATAGAAGTTGGGTGGAGGGAGGGAGCATAAAAGCAATAGAAAGAATTACAGCTCTACTTCTTCAATATAGAAATCAATATATTGAAATGAACATAAAAATATCTGAACTCTGACTACAACAGAGAGATTGCAATATTTTTTTATATTATTCTGAGTTACATTGTTTTGTTTTACATCTATGTTTCTTTACCTAAATTCAATTTGTTAATATTTCTTTGTGGGATAGCTAATTAGCTGAAATATAAACCTTTAGGTAGGAAATTGAATCTCTGAACTGTCTTTTCAGTAGACAATTAGTTTATGTGTGTGTCATGGGTTCAGTTGTGTCCGACTCTTTGTGACCCCATGCACTGCAGCCCGCCAGGCTCCTCTGAACATGGGATTTTCCAGGCAAGAATACTGGAGTGGGTTGCCATTTCCTATTCCAGGTGATCTTCCCAACCCAGGGATCAAACCTGCATGTCCTGTGTCTCCTGCATTGCAGGCACTCTTTACCCACTGAGCCATCCGGGAAGAATTACTTTATGGTATGGCTTATTTTGGGCTTCCCTTATTACTTAAGCAGTAATGAATGTGCCTGCTATGCCAGAGACACCAGTATGGGCTATATGCTTCCTGTAATTTTGAACATAAATAATTCTATAAATTAAATGTGGGAATGAGCCCATGCGTGTGCAAATTCCAGTAGAACACAATATCAGTATTGGATATTTCATCATTTCTCTTTTTAGTTACCTACTTTGAGGCTTGAAATCCTAAAGTCTAAATGAAACAGTAACTAGACATATTATTCTTCACACATGTCCCTCCATCAGCTCTTTAGGAAGTTTAAAGAGAATTAGAGAGTTTCATTTCTACAGGTATCCCTCCTACATTCAGATGTTACTAATCTCAAACTCAAAGTTCTTGAACAAATGGATAAGATCTTTGTAGGAGGAAAAATTATAGGGCTTTGAAACCTGAACAACAAAGACTGTGGCAGGCACAGACCTTAACCTCCAGGTATTGAGGGCAGAGTTAAGTTGATTAGCTATCTGGGTTTGATTTGGAGGGGTTCTGTGTTTCTGTTGACCCCTTTTGTTCAGTGCCTCAAGGATGAAACCGCTGAGTTTTTAATCTCCCCTATTCTATCACGGTCTCCATTAGAGATGTAATCACTCAACTGTCAAATCTATTTTGAAAAGGATTTTGGAGAGAGAATACAGCAATTTACTCTTTACTTCTCTGAAATGATCTTTTCTGAAAATCACACTATAAGCATACACAGGGGACAGTGTAATACAATCCCTGACAGCATTAGTTTGCTAACCTTATCCAATAAGGAGATTCTCCTCACAAAGTTTTATCATATTACCTCATCCTGTGGTGGTAGTGCTCTCTTTGAAAAAAATCACCTGTTCAGAGAAATGCAAAGAAAATAATACCTTGTAAGGGTAAACACATATTCTTATGTTTGCAGGGTCACATGAGCAATACAGCAGGCATCGGATACTGGCATACCATCAGTCTACTAACATACACAATATACAAATGCATACATTTCCCTGAATGTAAAGTGTACAATAATCAACCCAATCAGAACCAGAATATTTACTTGTCGTTAAGATTGAATGGCATACTTTTCTATCCAACTTTATAATCAGTGCATCAGCACGCTAAATTAGCAATGCGTGGAGTATGAATGCAGGGAGAAGGCATAAAGATCATGAAAACTGGAAAATTCCAAGTGATGATTTACACAGACAATAAAATTCATTCTAAGAAACATTAACGCTGTTTGCAGTGGTGCTTTTAGAATGTCTCGGAAGCAGCCTCATGGTTTGAATGAGAGCTAATATTTTGTGAGACTGAATCTTTAGTTCTGAAAGCCAACTGTTCACCCCATGGGAGAGGGAGGAATCATCAATCCAAATAGTCCAAGATGGATGAGATGAAACAGATGACAGTTTATTCGTCACATGTACTCACA
Organism: Oryx dammah; assembly: GCF_014754425.2. Taxonomy (NCBI): domain Eukaryota; kingdom Metazoa; phylum Chordata; class Mammalia; order Artiodactyla; family Bovidae; genus Oryx; species Oryx dammah. The sequence goes on along the minus strand of NW_024070205.1, from coordinate 62,848,730 downwards.
GCCTCGGAGAGTAGGACCTTGCACGTTATGGAGGGCCACATAGGAGTTTCAACTCAGAACTGAGTAAAGAAATAGAGATTCCAAGAGGCAGGCTTTGTAGTAAAAAAGAGGGTGGTGGGACCCTTGGTCACCAATCATTCTAGTTTATTGGAATAATCTGTGTGCTGTCAGAGAATTTAGACCCACAGAAGAATCTGTGCAGGCAGGGGTAGGGCATGGAGGTGAGGAGAGAAACTGGTGGTGTGGCCAGTTGGAACCCTCCTAATTTTCCCAGATGTCAAGGCCGCACTTAATGTCTTTTGGATCTTACCTCCAGGCCTTCATCCACATATTTGAATAAATTAAAAATTATTACACAGTATTTATATTTTCCCTTTCTTATTCAGATCACCACATCCCCAGTGAAAATTATCTGGAATATAATTAACTTATGTAGAAATTTGAGGTCCTAAAATCTATGCTTACTTGGCTTATTCATCTTGGAAACATCATTTATTTCTAAATTAAAACCTAGACACAATACTTATGTGAAATTCCCACTGTAAAAAGGTTCATATTAAAATTAAAGATAAGTTTTACTATACCCATTAAGCAGATCTGTGACTTTATCATTAAACAGGTAAATAAAGAAAAATCACACATTTGGGTTTTATAAGTTAGTTACTTACACCCAACACCACTTTACCCAGAATTTTCCCTCAGGTGGAATTACATAATGGCTATCCTATTTCTTCATTTTCTCCAATGCTTAACATTGTTGTTATAGTATAACATTTAGTCCTGTCTTTCAAATCATAACACTCTTTTTGCTATTTTAATTAATGTGATTTCTTTGTAAGATAATCAGGTTTGCAATAGCATACTTCTTTGGAAATCATGTATTATTTTAGTAAATTTTGAACTAAGATATTAGAGTCATTCAAAAAAGCAAATATGTTTATTAAGGACATTTAATATCACTGTTAGACTCATTGGAATAATTTGTATACTACATTTCAGAAACTATGGAAGGCATGGGCAGCTGTCCATGGTATTCCATTCAAAAAATATACCTGTACTAGGTTTTATGCCTTAAGAAAATTTTAATTCAATATACACAAATATTACAGATCATTGAGTTATATTAGGAACATATCATTACAAGGAAATTTCATTTTTAAAGAAAATAAAAATAGGTTGTATATTAAACCAATACAATATTGTAATTAGCCTCCAATTAAAATAAATAAATTTAAATTAAAAATAATAATAAAATAGTTTTAAAAGTATATTTTATGTTATGTACATTTTAACACAATAAAAAAAGGAAAACAAAACAAAACAAGTTTATAAAGTATTTTGCACTAAAATATAGAGATAAGTATGTAAGTAAACTCCCCCACATAAAATATCATCCTTGCAATTAACAACCTATCCACCTTGCATGTCCTTCCAAATAAATTATATCAAAATGTTATTTTGAAAATAATATAGACTTCTGCCTGTAAAAAGCAACCATGCCCCTGTTGAAAACTACACTGACATTTATGCATTTCAAATGAAGCAGAATTCATACTACAATTTACTGTGGCAGAATATGATCATACTCATATTACTAGTTTCCCACATTATAGTAAGGAAAAAAGTCCTATGTAATTTTAAAGGCAGAGTACTTGATCTGAACCATAGTTTAATATAACTGGATGCAGGGTTTAAGAACTCAACTATAAATTTAAAATTGTGATATTATTTAAGTTGTCATGCATAGATACTTGCTCATGTAGCTGAAATATCCTTAAGTAGGGTGAGTTTCAGGCATAAATCAGTCAAGTTGCTTTCATATCTGCTCTTCTCTGTGAGGGGGCTTATTCCTCTGGCTTGCTCTTGGGATCTGAAACCATGGCGACTAGATTTCCTGCACACTTTTAGAAGGAAATAGAGAACATGTTTCTGAACCATAGGACCATTTCCTTGAGCCTTGCTCTTATTGGACTGATTTCTCCTACATGAATATGCCTGAAGTCAATTATGACCACTGAAGAATTACAGGGTTCTAACTGAAATAAATTAGGAGTCTTTTTTTAACATGATTTCTTTGACCAGGGGAATGGTATTACCTCGAGTGTTTAGGACCACCAAGGAACCTGGGATAGGGTCAAAACTAGATTAGATGAAATGAAACTTGATGATAGCCACAATATCAACAATAATGGTAATGTATTATACCAGCAGTTCTCCAGGAAATGTAAATGTTAACTGAAATTTTACCAAAGATTAAGAACCAGAAAATTAAACATCACACACACACACACACACACACACACACACACACACACGGCTTCCTAGGTGGCTCCTAGTGCTTCCTAGTGCAAAAACTTTAGTTTGCAACTTGCTGACCTCAGCTGAAGCACGTGTGTATGTGGGCCTGTGCACACACACGTACACACGTTCCCAGGGCTGAGCCCCGGTGGGTCTGGAAACTATTCCCCAAAGCCGTTTGATCCCAAGAGAAGCCCCCACTGGCCAAACTATAAAAATGTGGAGGCCATGGGCGGACCCCAGAGGCAGGCTTATTGTCATGCCGTTGTTGGGGTCCTGAGCGCTTCCCTTCACCCCAGAGCTGAAGCGGCTCTCCGGGCAGGTGGGGGTGGCTTCGGGCATTTGCCTCCCTCGCTGGAGCCAGCTCCCTGGCTCTGCAGGGTGGGCTCCTGGGCCAAATAGCCACCTGCCTTCCCTGGCTCACTTTTCTACAAACACTGGCTCTGCTGGTCCTGGCGGGAGGGGCAGGGAGAAACCCCCGCCCCAGTCCCCCACCCAGCAAGAGTATATAGTGTAAAGAGGGGAGGCGTGTGCAGCAGTGAGGTGCACCTCGAATTATACCGTGGCTGCAGCGCTCCGACCTCCCCATCTCAGGTGAGATGTTGACTTATTATTTCTGAGTAAACTTCTCATGGTAGAAACCAAATTTCCTTTAATACATTACCTATGTATGTGCACACTCATGTGAAATGTATGTACTTTGAGGGGAATCTATTTATGTTCCGTTGGGAGTCATTCTTTCCTATCGGAAATCTCACCTGCTGCTTCGTCTCTTTGGTCAGATTCCTGGCATGTTTTGTTTCCTGATGTTTAGTAAAGGTGCTTTTTCTGGGATGTACTAAAAAAAAAAAACAAAACCACCTGCCAGGTGGGTTCTTTAACCCACTTGGAATGCAGGAATTGTAAGAGATATAGGTTCGATTCTTGGATCAGGAAGAGCTCCTGGAGAAGGGCATGGCCACCCACTCCAATATTCTTAAATGAAGAATTCCATGGACAGAAGCAGGTTACATATCCCACATTATATTGATATATATAGATCACTAATCTATAACTGGATTTCCTTGTGGAATAAAACAGTCTCCCCATACACTTGGGAAGATAAATTTGTTTTAACATGATCAATATTATTAAAATGCACTTTTTGGTTTTTTTAAATACACTTTCAAATGGAAAAAAGAGTCTTCTAGATATCACATTTTTATTATTGAGTTTTCTGATAAAATAATACAGGTCCATTTAAAACAATATGGAAATATAAGAATCAGTAAAAAATAAAATTAATATCACTGATAATTCTGGTTTACAGAGCTCAATTTATCAATATAGTGGTGTGTTTTATTTCAGAGTTTTTTCAACACATAAATGTAATTATAAAATTGAAAAAATGATTTGTCTCACACTATATATATTTTATCTCAAAATATGCTTTATTCACTCATAGTAATAAATTATTAGCATTTAACATTGTCATTAAATATTCCTTCAAAGTTTGCTTAATCGATTCATGTTCCACTGGAAGGATTCATCACTGTATACTTAGGCATTTTCCCTATTGCTTTCTCAACTGCATCACTACCAAGAATAATACTGCAATGGATAAGCTTACTCATAAACCTTCGCTCACATTCTTTATTTTTCTTTTAGGGTTTTCTTTGTAAATAATGTTCCTCCTTTGGGAATATATGCTTCCTATTTTACTGTTGCTCCATCTAATGAGATTTACTTTATGGAAAATCAATACTTTAGTCACTCTATTCTCACCTGTTTTGATGTTGATATATACATCAACTGGGTATATAGCAATCTGATGATGTGGGCACAATAAATATCATTTTGCAAATGTTTAAAATTTTCTATGTCCCTGATGTTGAAAACTCAAAAAGGCAAAAATCTCATAAAAGTCAAATAGGTTCCATGGAGGCTAGCAAATTGGAGGGAATAGCAAGGAAGGAGAGTGGAGGTGGGAGGCACTAGGAAGGAATATATTGATATTCTATCCCTGGAATAGTATAATGTTTCATGGCATATCAAAGTTCAAACCAATATTTGATTTTTGTATTCCTATAAAGTGAAAAACACTTTTTATATTTCATCAGAGTTTGAATTTTTAAAATGATATATACAAAAAGAACTGTGTTTTATGATGGACAAACCAGAAGTGATATGAAAGGGAAGAAATGTTTTTGTATTTTAATAAAATATTACCACTGGTTGTATTCTTATTTTAGATGCTTTAAAAGAATCATGAGGATGTGGCTTTGGAATGAGAATACATTGTGCTTACATTAAGAATATATATTCCAGTAATCTATTGGATAAGATTTAATATTCCATTCTTTTAGTGTTTGGATAAACCTGTATAGTTTTAGTTTTCTGACTCTTTGGTATCAAAATAGGCTGACAGGATAAATAAAACACTTTGTTAAATTTCAAGAGAAAATTCAATATCTATTGTCGTTTTGAATGGCAAGACATTTATCTTACAAGTTCATATGGTGAATTGAGAATGGAAAGCAAGCCTGGTTACCAAATATGGATTTGTCAATTATGAAAAAGTTACCCTAAAAATATAAAGAAAAATAATTGTAATTATCTATGTCCAATATGAATATTAATCCATTCAAATTGCTTTTTTTGTTTCCCTGGTCTCTTGTCCTTCTATCTGAAAGAAGCAGGTACTTATAATTACATGCTGTGGTGCACGGGGTCCTTCTTCTCCCTGATACCAAGCTTTAATGAATTTCATTAGTCTTTTTAATTTACATACTCTTGCAGAATAAAGATTCCCAAATCATTAACTAATTTGATATGTCTGAAATACCAATTCAATTGTCTAGTCCCCTGAGATTTTCAAATATCTTGTTCAAACACCTCTTAACTTAGTTTCTTAATTAGATACACCGTGATGGATGGGCTTTTATATCATACTCTCAGAGGGACAGTGAATCAGTCTAATTTTTATGACAAGTTAGGAGACTTAGATTAGAAGTAATTTAAAGCAATAAAATCAGAGTTTATGAAAAAATATTTAGGGTCCCATGAATAAATGTTTAATTTATACAGGTATGAATATAATAAATGTTAAGAATGCTAATCATATTCTGTTAGTGAATAGAAAATATTGCTGAATGAGATATAAAAATATGTGGTTTGTTTGTTATAAGGAACAAAATTACTTTACAAATATACATCAGGTTTATAGAGAAAGGAATTAAAAACTTAGGGCTTACAATGAACAATACTGTGAAAATTGTTGAGAATTTCAAAGGGCCTATTTTACTGCTAGTCTCCACAGAAGCTAAAAAGCATATGATTTTTTCCTATATCTTTCCCTTTAATTTTGATATTTACCTTTATGTAAAATGAATATATAATAGTATGTCCATGTTAAAAACCAAGATTAAAAAAAGAGTTTCATATGTGTTTTTCTAAAAGCTGTCTAATTTATAATGGTACTATATATGTTAAGGTTTTGTTATTATTATGATATATATATGAATACCAGAATTTTCTTTGATAAATCATATTTCAGAAAGTTGGATTTAAACTTCTTAAGAATTTTATGCATTTTAAAAAGTTTAACTTACTTTTGTTAATAAATTTAGTTCTCCCTGGTCACTGAGGGCAAAATAGTAGGCTATATATAGTGTCACTTTCTACAAATGAATGAGTGCAATGCAGTTGAACATTATGGTAGTGATAACTTTAAAGAAATATTGGAAATACTAATCTTGTCATATTATGCCATTTTATGAGGGCCTGGAAAGGAGCAAGTATTCAAAAATTAACTGCTAAAAGAAAGTATTCTGAAGTACATTCTCATCATCAGGATATTGATTCATTTGTATATTAATATTTACAGCCTGGCAAAGAATTGTAGTGTTGCTGAAGTGATGCATTTATATTTAAAAAGCTAAGATGATTAAAAACACAAAAGCAATTAAGTACCTTAATATTCTCACACATATTTTATTTGGTGTAATATAACAACCTATAAACAATGTTTACAGCATGCATTATTTTCTATGAATCTGTTTTAAGTGATACCTCAAGCAAATGATAGCTTTTAAAATATAGCCAATAGACAAATTGTTTAGTTTAAGCTTCTAAGTTTGGAATTTCCAGGAATGGCTTATCAGAATCTCTTGGAGGAAATAGAATAATGAGGTGTCAAAACATTAAACCAGAATCCGGACTTAAGGTTTAGGTTTCCCCCAGTATTAACTTTATAATTTCTACTTCGGGGTGTTCAGATTCCTTACTCTAGGGAGACTGGGCAAAGACTTCTCATCTATAAAATTCAAGGACTTTTAACTTTTACTTTTGTGGATTGAATATTTTATTTATATAGTAATCATGTGTGTGGAGTGTGAATTTGAACACAGAAAAAAATATATATAGTACATACTTCTTTAAATTGAATATAAACACACAGAAAAAAATGTATAAAGACTATGCACATTATATATACAAGGCATTATATATATATATAACATTTTCTACATTTTTCTATATATTATAGTTATAATATATCATATACGTGGTATTGTATTGTAGAAATAGACAAAAAAACCTTGCCAACTAAGTCTGAGTGTTGTCAGGAAAGGAGTTTAAATTTGAGGCAGAGGCTTGATTAGTTATGATTTCCTTCTCTCGTAGAAACTTAAACATTAATGCTTTTATGTTGTACGTAAAAACAACTCTTATTGAACCAGTAGAAATGAATAAATTAGAAAAATTTTAGCCTGCTTGGGAAAATAAGGCCACACAGAGATTCAAATGCAAAAAGACACATCTGTGTGCCCTTGAATCCCTGTGCAAGATAAAGAATGACTTCTTTTCTTTTCTTTTTTTATTAATATTATTTTTATTTTACTTTACAGTACAGTATTGGTTTTGCCATACATCAATATGAATCCACCACAGGTGTACACGTGTTCCCAATCCTGAACCCCCCTCCCACCTGACCATCTCTCTGGGTCATCCTAGGGCACCAGCCCCAGGCATCCTGTATCCTGCATTGAACCTAGACTGGCGATTTGTTTCTTATATGACCTTATACATGTTTCAGTGCCATTCTCCCAAATCATCCCACCCTCTCCCTATCCACAGAATCCAAAAGACTGTTCTATATATCTGTGTCTCTTTTGCTGTCTCGCATACAGAGTATCATTACCATCTTTCTAAATTCCATGTATATGTGCTAGTATACTGTATTGGTGTTTTTCTTTCTGGCTTACTTTACTCTTGTACAATTGGCTCCAGTTTCATCCACCTCATTAGAACTGATTTAAATGTATTCTTTTTAATGGCTGAGTAATACTCCGTTGTGTATATGTACCACAGCTTTCTTATCCATTCATCTGCTGATGGACATCTAGGTTGCTTCCATGTCCTGGCTATTACAGACAGTGCTGCGATGAATATTGGGGTACATGTGTCTCTTTCAATTCTGGTTTCCTCGGTGTGTATGCCCAGCAGTGGGATTGCTGGGTCATAAGGCAGTTCTATTTCCAGTTTTTTAAGGAATCTCCACACGGTTCTCCATAGTGGCTGTACTAGTTTGCATTCCCACCAACAGTATAAGACGGTTCCCTTTTCTCCACACCCTCTCCAGCATTTATTGCTTGTAGACTTTTGGATCACAGCCATTCTGACTGGCGTGAAATGGTACCTCACTGTGGTCTTTATTTGCATTTCTCTGATAATGAGTGATGTTGAGCATCTTTTCATGTGTTTGTTAGCCATCCGTATGTCTTCTTTGGGGAAATGTTGTTTAATTCTGTGGCCCATTTTTTGATTGGGTCATTTATTTTTCTGGAATTGAGCTGCAGGAGTTGCTTGTATATTTTTGAGATTAGTTGTTTGTCAGTTGTTTCATTTACTATTATTGTCCCCCATTCCGAAGGCTGTCTTTTCACCTTGCTTATAGTTTCCATTGTTGTGCAGAAGCTTTTAATTAGATCCCATTTGTTTGTTTTTTTTTTTTTTTTTTTGCTTTTATTTCCAATATTCTGGGAGGGGGGTCATAGAGGATCCTGCTGTGATTTCTGTCGGAGAGTGTTTTGCCTATGTTCTCCTCTAGGAGTTTTATAGTTTCTGGTTTTCATTTTATTCTTTTGAAATCCTGATCCTTAGTATTGGGTTGGCCAAAAAGTTCATTCTGATTTTTATGTAAGAGCTTATGGAAAAACCTGAATGAACTTTTTGCCCAGTCCCTGTCCTGGCAATTCTAGGTTTCCATAGGCATGGTGATAGATGCTTTTGTAGAATCATCTCCTCTTGATAATAAAGTAAATAATGATACTCAATAATTTAAAATAAAAACTGTGATGTCAACAAAAAATTAATTTAGATGCCACAGACCAGTAAAGATATGCTCTGTTCAATAATATAAATTGGGTAAAACTTTAACTAAAGCCTCCCAACCCCCAAATGACTGTTAATTCCAACAGATTTTGGTAATATATCATTGCTTATTATAAATTCCAACTCTGGGCTTTAGAATAGCATTACATCTTTTGGGGTATTTTATTTGTAAGCAATCAGTATTCTAATGACAGTGGAAAAAGAGGACTTAAACCTTAGGGAGGAACTACCCCCATATTTTTAAGTCAGTGGATTGCCTTAGGACTTTACTGTGTGAAGAAGCCAAATGACTCTATTATAGACTAAGCTGGATCCTTGATAAGTGAAATATTTCCTGGATCGAGATGGATACCCTAAAGTTCAAGAAAGACTACTTTCAGGAGAAGTGTAACTTTCTCTTTATATTTTACCTCTATTACCAAAAAGTTCCCATAAACATTTAACACCAGAAATTTTGAAATTTAAGAAAGAGCACCACGTTTGTGAAGATAGTTGTTCTCTTTAATAAGGTGGATCACTTGGAGAAATGTTATATGAAAAAATTAAATATAAAGAACTCCAGTTATCACATGAAATTTTGAAGGGATTTTAAGAAATAAAGGAAGAGAAATGTAATAGAATAAAGTTTTAGTTATCTACATGAATGTAGATACAGAATTTTTGTAACTTCAAAAATTGTAAAAGGTGTGATTTTATTACTACAAACTACATAAAAGGATATAACTAAATCCAACTTAATACATTTTTTTTTGTGTTCACCACCTTCCAAAATTTAGTTATTGAATCCCTAACCCCAACGATAATATTTGGAGGTGGAACTTTAGGAGGTGATTAGGTCATGGAGTGGAGCCCTCATGAATGAGATTAGTGCCCTTCTCCCTGGTGGCTCAGATGGTAAAGCGTCTGCCTACAGTGTGGGAGACCTGGGTTCGATCCCTGGGTCAGGAAGATCCTCTGGAGAAGGAAATGGCAAACCACTCCATTACTCTTGCCTGGAAAATCCCAAGGACAGAGGATCATAGTAGGCTACAGTCCATGGGGTCGCAAAGAGCCAGACACGACTGAGTGACTTCACAAAAAGAAGCCAGGGAGCTGGCTAATTCTTTTTTTTCTGCCACATAAGGATACAGGGAGAAGTTGGTAGTCTGCAAACTTGAAGAAGGCTCTCACTAGAACCTGAACTTGCTGGTGAACCTATCTCCACCTTTTGGCCTTCACAACAGTAAGAAATAATTTTGTGTTGTTTATAAGCTGATCAATCTATGCTGCTGCTAAGTCGCTTCAGTTGTGCCTGACTCTGTGCGACCCCATAGACAGCAGCCCACCAGGCTCCCCCATCCCTGGGATTCTCCAAGCAAGAACACTGGAGTGAGTTGCCATTTCCTTCTCCAAATTTATCTCCATAAGCAACCACTTTTCCCAAAACTTGAGTCTTTGAGTCGGGAGTCAGCGTTTGTCCCAAGGTATATATCACATACTTCCAAGTAAGGTCATAAAGCAAAGTAACACCTTTAAAAGTTCTAATATATTTATAGACCAAGCTATAGTACTTTGTAATAGTAGTGCAACAACCCACTCCTGTATTCTTTTTTAAAAAAATAAATTTATTTATTTTAATTGGAGGTTAATTACTTTATAATATTGCAATGGTTTTGCCACACACCAGTATCATACATCGAACCTGGACTGGCTATTTGTTTCATATATGATATCAAACATGTTTCAATGCCATTCTCCCAAACCATCCCACCCTCTCCCTCTACCACAGAGTCCAAAAGACTGTTCTATACCTCTCTGTCTCTTTTGTTGTCTCGCATACAGGGTTATCGTTACCATCTTTCCAAATTCCATATATATGTGTTAGTATACTGTATTGGTGTTTTTCTTTCTGGCTTGCTTCACTCTGTATAATCGGCTCCAGTTTCACCCACCTCATTAGAATTGATTTAAATGTATTCCTTTTAATAGCTGAATAATACTCCATTGTGTATATGTACCAAGCTTTCTTATCCATTCATCTGCTGATGGACATCTAGGTTGCTTCCATGTCTTGGCTATTATAGACAGTGCTGCAATGAACATTGGGGTACATGTGTATCTTTCAATTCTGGTTTCCTCGGTGTGTATGCCCAGCAGTGGGATTGCTGGGTCATAAGGCAGTTCTATTTCCAGTTTTTAAGGAATCTCTACACTGTTCTCCATAGTGGCTGTACTAGTTTGAATTCCCACCAACAGTGTAGGAGGTTTCCCTTTTCTCCACATCCTCTACAACGTTTATTGCTTGTAGACTTTTGGATCGCAGCCATTCTGACTGGTGTGAAATGGTACCTCATTGTGGTTTGGTTTGCATTTCTCTGATAATGAGTGATGTTGAGCATCTTTTCATGTGTTTGTTAGCCATCTGTATGTCTTCTTTGGAGAAATGTCTTTTAGTTCTTTGGCCCATTTTTTGATTGGGTTGTTTATTTTTCTGGAATTGAGCTGCAGGAGTTGCTTGTATATTTTTGAGATTAGTTGTTTGTCAGTTGCTTCATTTACTATTATTTTCTCCCATTCTGAAGGCTGTCTTTTCACCTTGCTTATCGTTTCCTTTGTTGTGCAGAAGCTTTTAATTTTAATTAGATCTCATTTGTTTATTTTTGCTTTTATTTCCAGTATTCTGGGAGGTGGATCATCGAGGATCCTGCTGTGATGTATGTTGCAGAGTGTTTTGCCTATGTTCTCTTCTAGGAGTTTTATAGTTTCTGGTCTTATGTTTAGATCTTTAATCTATTTTTAGTTTATTTTTGTGTGTGGTGTTAGAAAATGTTCTAGTTTCATTCTTTTAAAGTGGTTGACCAGTTTTCCCAGCACCACTTATTAAAGAGATTGTCTTTAATCCATTGTATATTCTTGCCTTCTTTGTCAAAGGTAAGGTGTCCATATGTGCGTGGATTTATCTCTGGGCTTTCTATTTTGTTCCATTGATCTACATTTCTGTCTTTGTGCCAGTACCATACTGTCTTGATGACTGTGGCTTTGTAGTAGAGCCTGAAGTCAGGCAGGTTGATTCCTCCAGTTCCATTCTTCTTTCTCAAAATTGCTAAAGTCAGGAACAAGACACCTAAAGTCAGGAACAAGACAAGGTTGCCCACTTTCACCATTACTATTCAACATAGTTTTGGAAGTTTTGGCCACAACAGTCAGAGCAGAAAAAAATAAATAAATAAATAACAGGAATCCAAATTGGAAAAGAAGAATAAAACTCTCACTGTTTGCAGATGGCATGATCCTCTACATAGAAAACCCTAAAGACTCCACCAGAAAATTATCTGAGCTAATCAATGAATATAGTAAAGTTGCAGGATATAAAATCAACACACAGAAATCCCTTGCATTCCTATACACTAATAATGAGAAAATAGAAAGAGAAATTAAGGAAACAATTCCATTCACCATTGCAACAAAAAGAATAAAATACTTAGGAATATATCTACCTAAAAAAACTAAAGGCCTATAGATAGAAAGCTGTAAAACACTGGTGAAAGAAATCAAAGAAGACACTAATAGATGGAGAAATATACCATGTTCATGGATTGGGAGAATCAATACAGTGAAAATGAGTATACCCAAAGCAATTTATAGATTCAATGCAATCCCTATCAAGCTACCAATGGTATTTTTGACAGAGCTAGAACAAATAATTTCACAATTTGTATGGAAATACACTCCTGTATTCTTGACTGGGAAATCCCATGGACAGAGGAGCCTGAAAGGCTACAGTCCATGGGGGTCACAAAAGAGTCCAACAGGTTTTAGCAACTAAATAACAACAATAGGAGTCCAAACAGACTAAGGACAACATCTCAAGCAGGTTCAGTTCAGTTCAGTCACTCATTCATGTTAGAATATTTTCAACCCCATGGACTGCAACACGCCAAGCTTCCCTGCCCATCACCAACTCCTAGAGCTTACACAAATTTATGTCCATTGAGTTGGTGATGCCATCCAACCATCTCATCCTCTGTTGTCCACTTCTCCTCCTGCCTTCAAACTTTCCCAGCACCAGGAACTTTTCTAATGAGTCGGTTCTTTGCATCAGGTTGTCAAAATATTGGAGCTTCAGCTTCAGCATCAGTCATTCTAATGAATATTCAGAACTGATTTCCTTTAGGATTGACTGGTTTGATCTCCTTGCAGTTCAAGATACTCTCAAGAGTTTTCTCCAACACCACAGTTCAAAAGCATCAGTTCTTCGGTGCTCAGCTTTCTTTATGGTCAAGCTCTCACATCCCTACATGCTACTGGAAAAACCATAGCTTTGACTAGATGGACTTTTGTTGGCAAAGTAATGTCTCTGCTTTTCAATATACTATCTAGGTTGGTCACAGCTTTTCTTCCAAGGAAAAAGTGTCTTTTAATTTCATGGCCACAGTCACCATTTGTAGTGATTTTGGAACCCAAGAAAATCAAGTCTATCACTGTTTCCATTGTTTCCCCATCTATTTGTCATGAAGTGATGGGACCAGATGCCATGATCTTAGCTTTTTGAATGTTGAGCTTTAAGCAAGCTTTTTCATTCTCCTTTTTCACTTTCATCAAAAGTTTCTTTAGTTTCTCTTCACTTTCTGCCATAATGGTGGTGTCACCTGCATATCTGAGGTTATTGATATTTCTCCCAGCAATCTTGATTCTAGTTTCTGCTTCATCCAGCCTGGCATTTCTCATGATGTATTCTGCACATAAGTTAAATAAGCAGGGTGACAACATACAGCATAACTTGACGTACTCCTTTCCCAATTTTGAACCAGTCCATTGTTTCATGTCTGGTTCTAACTGTTTGTTCTTGACCTGCATACAGATTTCTCAGGAGGCAGATAATGTGGTCTGGTATTCCCATCTCTTCAGAACTTTCCACAGTTTTCTGTGATCCACACAGTCAAAAGTTTGGTGTAGTCAATAAAGCAGAAGTGGATGTTTTTCTGGAACTCTCTTGCTTTTTTGATGATCCAACGGATGTTAGCAATTTGATCTCTGGTTCCTCTGCCTTTTCTAAATCCAGCTTGAACATCTGGAAGTTCTCAGTTCACGTACTGTTGGAGCCTGACTTGCAGAATTTTGAGTATTACTTTACTAGCATGTGAGATGAGTGCAATTGTGCACTAGTTTGAATATTCTTTGCCATTGCCTTTCTTTGGGATTGCAATGAAAGCTGACTTTTTTCAGTCTTGCAGACACTTCTGAGTTTTCCATATTTGCTGACATATTGAGTGTAGCACTTTCACAGCATCATCTTTTAGGATTTGAAAGAGCTCAACTGGAAGTCCATCTCCTCCACTAGCTTTTTTTGTAGTGATGCTTCCTAAGGCCCACTTGACTTCACATTCCAGGATGTCTGGCTCTAGGTGAGTGATTATACCAGGTAGTGCACTGCACAAAATTCGTATGTTTTTGTGAGAACTTATCTGCATATAGTTTCAAGATAGAGTTTTAATGTGAAACTATGAGGTCCCTAACTTGGAAGCATATACAGCTTGAAGCTTTTGTTAAATTCCTCTCTCTGGCTTCTATGAAATATTGTCATTAAGGCTGCACCAGGTGGAGCTGGAGGCAACTTGAGCACAGTGGTTATTTGCTACAGCTCATCCCATCCTGCTGCACAAACAAGGCTGCATTCAGTCTCATAGGGCCAGCTTACTGAGTGGAACTGTTGTCTTTAGAGTTGGCACTGTTATATTCTCCTTATACAGATAGAATTGGCTATTTTAAATTATTTTCTAACAAATATTTGCATTTGTTATAATTCCAGAGAGCCTAGTATTGGAGTTTATCAGACTGCAGTGAAATATTTAACAACTGAGTTCTGGTTTTGCTCCTGAAATATATTCAAATATTTATTACATAATAAAATACTTAAAAGAAAGTATATTGTATTAACTTTCCTGGAAAATTTAATATCTAGAAATGTCTTCAAATGGGAAAAATGTCTAAATAAAATAAATATGTTTTTTATATTATCAATGATAGGTAATTTTTCATGAGCATTTGCATAATTCTTTGGCTTATAGGTTAAGATACAAATGAGTATCTTTGGAAGGAAAACGTTTATTTCTATATTTGTATATATTGTTATCAAATCCCATCTACTTCTCTATTTCATCTTGCAAATAAGTTATAGCTTTCATATGATACAAATAATGTGTCTTTTCTGCCTGGCTCCTATTTAAAAATTTTCTTCGAAAGTTTAGAGTTTGCTTTAAAAATATCTCTTTTGAAAATTCACAAGTAGCTCAGGCTTATCTATAAACTTACGTTGCTCATGTCAGTCAACAAGTCTTTACACTTAAGAAAATCAATATGTAAACATCTGGACTTAATAAGTAAATTATGATATAATTATTTACTTATTTTTTTAAATGCCACATTTTATCTCTCTTTTATCATGCTATTTAAATAGATGACAAAAATTAACTATGTTTCATGGCCTAAGGACTTAAATATAAGACATGACACCATAAAACTCAGAACATAGGTACATTCTCTGATATAAATTGCACCATTTTCTTAGGTCAGTCTCACAAGTCAAAAGAAATAAAAGGAAAAATAAACAAATGGGACCTAATCAAACATTTAAGATTTGCACAACAAAAGATACCATAAACAAAACAAAAAGACAACCTATGGACTGCTAGGAAAAAATGTGTAAATTATGTAACTGACAAGGACTTATTTTCCAATATTATAAATGGCTTGTATGACTCAGTAACAAAGAAAGAAACAACTTAATCAAAAACAGACAGAAACTCTAAATAAATATTTCCCAAAAAAAGACATACAGATGACCAGTAGGGACATGAAAAGATATTCAACGTCAGTAATGATTAGAGAAATGCAAATGAAAGCTACAATGAGGTACCACTTCATACCAGCCATCATCAAGTCTACAAATAATAAATACTGGAGAAAATGTGGATAAAAAAGGGTGTGGAGGAAAAGGAACCCTTCTATGTTGTTGGTGTAAATGTAAATTCGTATAGCCATTATGGAAAACAGTATGAATGTTCCTCATAAAACTCCATATGCTCCAGCATATGAGTATATATCTCAATAAAATTACAATTCAAAAAGATGCGTGCACCTCTATGTTCATAGAAGTACTATTTATAATAGTGAAGATAGGTAAACAACCTAAATATTTATCAACAGACAAATAGATAAAGAAGATGTGGTACATATAAAATGGAATATCACTCAGTCATAACAAAGAATGAAATAATACCATTTGCAGCTACATAGATGGACCTAGAGATTATCATACTAAACAAAGTAAGTTAGAAAGACAGTGTCTTTACATCACTTATTTGAGGGACCTAAAAAAAATGATACAAATGAATTTATCTATGAAACAGACTCATAGTCTTGTGGTTGCCAAGGACAGGAGGGGCACAGAGGAGGGTTAGACGGAGAGTTTTAGTCTAACAGATGTAAACTATTATATACAGAATGGATTAACAACAAGATTCTATTATATATCACAGAGAACTATTTTCAATATGTTTCATTAAACAATAATGGAAAAGTTATGAAAAATAATGTATGTATATATAAAATTTAATCACTTTGCTGTATATCAGAAATTAATTCAACATTGTAAATCAGCTCTACTTCAATAAAAATTTTAAAAATAAATAAAAATATTTTAAAGCATAAAATGGCCATATTTCTAGAATATACCTATCATATAAGTAATATTTTACAAAATTCCACTTGCATCAGCCCTTGCCCATCTTAAGCTAATCCATAACTCAGCAGTGAATTTGCCTGTTTACATAAGTTAGATCATCTTACACTCTGCCCAAGGCCCCTCAGAATCAACTTCCTACTCTGTTTCCCTGATTTTTTTCTTGATATTTATCACTATTAACATAATATAATTTTACTCGATTTTTACCTCCTTAAGAACTGAATCCATTTCTAGAGTATAAGCTCCAAGAAGGAATTTTTATGTTTTGTTCAATGCTGCAGTGTCAATGCCTGGAGACAAATCTGACATATAGCAAGCAAGGTTTCAATAAACATTTGTTGTGTGCATGCTAAGTTGCTTCAGTCATGTATGACTATTACTCTTATTCACTTCCTTTCTTACAGTAAGGATTCTGGGATTCTACTGGGATTGCAAAGGTAAAGCTTCTCACCCTTGACTTTATCTCTTTTAGGTCCTAGAACTCTTGCCCCTTTTTGCCCCATTCACACCTGGTGGTGTCTCATGCAGTTGTTAAATACAGCTTCTGCTTCATTTCGTCTGGATTCTTTTCAACTGCTATCACCTCTGCTAAAGAGCTCTTTGTTAAATCTCTTTCATCTTGTTTAAGTTTCTGTTAAACCCTTTTGAGATTGTCATCTGTTTCCTGCCTGAATCCTGACTGCTAGAAACGTATTGGGATATTGAAAGTGCACATGAGTAGTAAGAGAAAGTCAATGTAACAGTGAATTCAGGTACGATGTCAGATAAGTTATTTCCTTGTCAGATATCAATGACGTACTGTACAAATTTAGAAAAGCGCTTAAATACTCTGGGACATCAGTTTCTCCATTTATCAAATGAAGTCATTGGCAAAACACTTTCCAGCCCCTTTCAATTGTCTAATGCAAATTATTTAAGTGAAGAAAAAGATTATATCAAGACTGTATGCCTGCTGGTTGTCTTAATGTTACTAAATGGTACAGAGACCCATTAATGTCTTGAGAGACATTAATTCTAATTCTTCACTCAAGACTTTTTAAGTATCATATTTTACTGTCTTTTCCATGACTTCATGGTAGGAACAATGTACTTTTTTTACAAGTTAACTCAGATTCATCATGTTTCATGTTTGGGCCCAGGTGGCACAGTGGTAAAGATCTACCTGCCAGTGCAGGAGATGCAAAAGACATCGGTTTGATCCTGGGTTGGGAAGATCTGCTGCAGTAGGAAGTGACAATCCACTCCAGTATCCTTACCTGGAAAATTCCATGGACAGAGGAGCCTAGTGGGCTGCAGTCCATGGGCTCACAAAGAGTTGAACATGAATGAGTGACTGAGCATTAAATGTTTAAGCCAGTGAAATTACGTTGGCCACCTGATACAAAGAGCCAACTCACTGGTAAAGCCCCTGATGCTGGCTGCGAAAGATTGAAGGCAGGAGGAGAAGGGATGACAGAAGAAGAGATGGTTAGCTGGCATCACCGACTCAATGCACATGAGTTTGAGCAAGCTCCAGGAAATGGTGAAGGACAGGGAAGACTGGTGTGCTACAGTCCATGGGGTTGCAAAGAGTCAGACACGGCTGAGGGACTAAACAACAACAACAATGAGAAAAGATTTATTAAAAATGCCTGGCTATGAAAACAGTATGTCTTGCTGCTATAAAAATAGCATGTCTCAGACAGTCACATGTCCAAGAAAAAAATGTGGAGTCATACGGAGTAGATCTGAATCCCAACAGAAATTTGAAGCTAAAACATGTAACCTGGGGTGAAACTGGCTAACAGTTCCATTTGAGAAAAGTGCCTGCTTGTTACTTTAAGCCATTGATAAAGCCAGTGATATAGTGGCAATGTAAATTGGTGCGGCCATTATAGAAAACAGTACAGAGTTTTCTCAAAATACTAAAAACTAGAGCTATCGTATGATCTAACAATCCTGCTCCTGGTTATATATCCAAAAGAATTGAAATCAGGACCTCAGAGAGAGAACTGCAGCCCCACATCCATTGCAGCTTAAATGCCCATTGACAGATGAATAAAGAAAATGTGAGGCACCCATATAATGAAAATATTACTCAGCTTTAGTAGCAGTAGTAGTGTTAGTCGCTCAGTGGTGTCCAGCTCTTTGTGACCCCATGGACTGTAGCCCACCAGGCTCCTCTATCCATGGGATTCTCTGGGCAAGAACACTGGAGTGGGTTGCCATGCCTGTCTACATGGGATCTTCCCAACAGTTTTAAACAGAAGGAAACTCTGCCTTATATGACAATATGAATGACAGTGGAAGACATTATAAGTGAGATAAGCCAGACACAGAATTCCACTGGCATGGTTTATAAGAGGTAGTTAAATAGTCAAACTCATAGAAAATGACAGTAGAATTGTAGCTGCCAGGGACTAAGGATGAAGAAATAAGAGGTTGTTCAACAGGTATAAATTTGCATCTAGATAAAATGAACACTGACTCAATGGACATGCGTTTGTGCTGGGGTCCAGCCCCGGTGGATCCAGGGTGATTCGAAGGTGGGGGGATGGCGTCGGCGTCTTTGGAAATAACTTACTTAATTACAGATAGAGAGGAATTAGAAGATTAGCAGAGAAAAAGAGGCTGAATAACTTGGTTCACGTGGGATACCAATCACCACCTACGTAGGCCACAGGAGTCTTCCCGTTCTCCTGAAGGAGAGGAGGCACTGAGGCCCCCCCGGTCCGATCTTAGAAGCCCAGGCAAAATTAATAGGCTTGGTGGGTACCCATGTACCAGATGGGAATTCGGCCAGAAAATAGTAGGAGAGAGAAAGGGGCTGAATAACTTGGTTTACGTGGGATACCAATAAAATTCCAAGACAAGGAATTTGCCCCATCTACGTTGGGCCGCTGGTGCCACTTGAATATCAGAAGGTGCCCCTCCTTGGGCTCCTTCTTGCACGGGCTTGAAAACCGGGTCAAATAAATAGACTTGGAGGGCACCTATGCTCCAGATAGGAATTCAGCCAGAAAAATGGGGAGCAGAAAAGAACGACATGAGGGAATCAGTCTTTCCGGAAACTGATCCGATTTCTTTATATTTGTGTTTGCTTATATACTTTTTGTTACACATAGGGATGAATATAGAGTCACGTGGGGTTCAGCAGTCCTGACCTTTATCAAAATCAGGTGCTTCACATAAATGTATAAAAAAAGGTCTTAGGAATATTACATCATCTTCTGGCCATGAGACCCGCTGACATTTTATGATCCTTTCTTTCTGATAACCAAAAAACTTATTTTTTCCAAGCCTGTTTTTTCTTAAACCAGGCACCACCCTCCAAATAAAGTTACATTCCTATAGGGTGAGGGTGTAGTGAGTTACAATCAAGAAAGGAATTTATTTAACCCAAGGTTAACAGGATTAATCTTAAAGGTTAATGCTTATTTCTCCTATATGCTTAAAGGTTAATACTTATTTTTCCTATATGTTAGTTATATTCATTATAAGGGCAGGGAACATGGAGATTTAGCAGCAAACATCAGCCCAACAAATGAAAATCCTTTCACCAATGCTCCCCTTAAGATCTATTTAGTCTTAAGATAGTGATAAAGTTACATTTTTACATAGCAAGGACACAGTGATTTATAACAAAGCACAGTGATCTATTACAAAAGAGAAAATCCATTAACTCAAAAAATCTAGTATTGCTAACATCAAAAACTACTATATTTCCTTTTCTATATTCCAAATACATTGATTAATATATTCCCAGGTGCCTAAGGATATGGAGGCCTGGCAGCAATCATTGACTCAACAAGAAGAAAAAGCCCTATGCTAATTAAGACTCTCAAAATACTCCAAAACTCTCTGTGCTATTTATGGTTAAGAGGTAGTAAACAATCATGTGGCAGGAGTATGGATAATCCTGTCACACACAAGCTAGTCTGTCAGCAGAGAGGTTTGACCTGAGACATCCTTGTCCCACCCAGGGGAGAGAATTAGCAGCAATTATTGACACAACAAATGAAAAACCCTTCACCAATATAATTCCTAACCAACCCACTATACTAATAATTTCTAACTCCCCAAAAGAATTTGCCTTTAGTAAATCTAAAACATCTCATGCCTCTCAGATTGGGAGGCTGTAAACAATCACATGTGGCCAGACAAACCTATACAGGTGGGCTAGATAACCTTCAGAGGAGTCCATAAGCTGAAACACTCTTGTCACGCCCAGGAATTTTTATTGCCTTGGAGCTGCACGTTTACTCCTTCTCCAAGAGAAACGGTTATGGGGGAGAGCCCCCCGTAAAGTCAGAGGTGTAGGTGAGAGTATAAAACAGACTCTGGTTTGGGAGTTAGACACTCGGGAACAGGGGGTTTCCTGAGGCTTGATCACGCCTTTGCGTTTGCCAAGCCTCCTTCCTCATGACCTTTGCCATGGGCGGAGTTCCTCATGCTGGTTCCTGGCAGGTTTGAGTAGACTCCAGCAGTTGGTGATGGGCAGGGAGGCCTGGCCTTTTTAGGTTTTGTAAGTTTCTGTAATGTTTGTATTTATAAATACAAGATAACTGGATTCTCATATTTCTTTCTACATTCAGTCCATTGTATATTTTTAAGCTCAAGCATATGAAGAGAATCTTAACACAGACAAGTAATTTGAAAAGTTAGAAGTTTCTAAAGCCTTTTCAAATAATTATATATATTTTTCTTTGATACAATGTCAAAACTTACTAAGTGGTATCTTCTTAGATGTTAATTGCAATAAGAAACCTGAAACCATACTCATGTACTTTTTTGTAATTTGTTACATTAAAATTCATTGGTCTATCTTGTATTTTGAATGGATCTTTTCCAGATGAGTGGTTTTCTAACATCCTCCATTGGTCATTTAAGGAAACAACAGTCCACAGAATAATGCAGGACTTCCAAATATATTTAAAAATTACATTAAAAAGTATTGTGTAGTGTATAACTTAAGTAGACACAAACTATATAATAATCATTGTCCATAAGACAAGAAGGAGATCACTAAAGTATATTCTTGTAAGATTATACAAATTATGAATAATGGTATACTACATTTTGATGGTGAAATGTAGTGAAAAACTAGTAGTAGTAGAAAAATGTAGTATAGAATAGTAGTGAAAACTTCATCTATTGTTGTAGTCTTATCTAGTTATCCAATCAGTTCTATTGATTTTTACTTTATGTAAAATATCTATTATATGCATAAAAATTAAGATAGTTATATCTTCCTTATAATCATCCCCTCTGTTTAACATTTTCCTCTTAATCCACAGTACTTTTTCTTATTTTAAAATCTACCATGTCTAGTGTTAATGTTACTTCTTATGCATTTTATGAATCAGTTTGATTAAATGTAGCTTTTGCTCCTTTTAGATTTAAATGTATTAATTTTAAAAGTGTTTTTTATGTAGAAAACTTACATCTTAGCCCTTTTTTCCCCATTATGATAATGTCTGCCTTGCTCATGGAGTTTAAACCTTTTATATATAATACTAATATCACCATGACTGAGTTTAAATATACAATCTGATTTTTATTTCTTATTTTTACCTTTGTTATTTGATCCAGTATTTCCTCTTTCTCTGCCTTTACATAGATTCATTTAATATTTTTTAAGCATGGTATTTTCTTTGTTACTATTAGCTTAGTAACTATATATTAGTTTTTTTCTTTTTGCCATTGCTTTAGGCTTTACAAAGTGCATTTTTTAAAAAACACATTTGCTACATCAAATAAGTATGGTAATATCAATAAAAGACTAAAGCAATATCAAAGTTTGATTAATAATCAGAAAACTTGTTGAGAAATCATCTTTATTTGCATCACATTTGTCTTGAGAAAGTTTAGTTCAATATTCTTTTATTATCACTCACCTTAGGAGATTATAGAAGTCTTGAAATACATATTTTCACAAAATTCTTCTTAGTGTGTCAATGAATACTCATTACATTTATATAATTTTATTAATATGCAGATTTTTTAAGCATGAAAAATAATAAATGTTTAGTGTTTTAACCATTATGTTTTGCTGTGGTTTGTTAGACAATAAAGCTACTATTCTTCTGAAATAGTAGTTCTTAACAATAAGAGGGCTAAAAACATCACCAGTACTAAGGCAGTGAAAAACCTTAAAACTTGAAATTAGAAATATAACAACTAGAAACCTGTAGTAATAAAGTGGAGTTTATAAGATGACACTTTCAGTTTTAAACTCTAAGGCTTCAGTTTCTTTCTTTCTTTTTTATTTCACTTTACAATACTGTATTTGTTTTGCCATACATTGACATGAATCTGCCACAGGTGTACATGAGTTCCCAACCCTGAACCCCCCTCCCACCACCCTCCCCATATCATCTCTCTGGGTCATCCCAGTGCACCAGCCCCAAGCATCCTGTATCCTGTATCGAACCTAGACTAGCGATTCATTTCTTACATGATAGTATACATGTTTCAATGCCATTCTCCCTAATCATCCCACCCTCTCCCTCTCCCACAGAGTCCAAAATTCTGTTCTTTACATCTGTGTCTCTTTTGCTGTCTCACATACAGGGTTATCATTAATACATCTACTTTCTGTCAAATTAATTTTTTAGTGGCATATTTTTCCATTAGCCTATTCCAAATGATATTCATTTTAAGTAAAACCCTACCAAATCATGCAGCAAATTTCTGACAACTTTATCTAGGGCTGACAATGAGGTAATGGTTGAGCAAACATCAAAAACTACTTTGGACCTAAACTCAAGTGACAGACCAAACTCATGTGAGTCCAGACCAAAGATGTGCTCATATTTGTGTAATTGAAATATAGAAGAGCTAGTGATTAGAGATTGAAAGATAAGAATAACCCAACCCAAATTAAATTGGAACACAGAGTGACATGAGCACAGAATTAGAAGACAGACTGAATGCTAAACAAAGACTTTTTAGCATCGTCAAGAAAGTCACCAAAATATCCTCTCTGTGGGACATTTGTAGCAATAGCTAGCCTTGTACTAATGGAATAACAATATACATAAGCCATAAAAAAGAACAAAAGGTGCAACTTACCAGAAGATATATGCTCAGTAGATAAAACCCAAGGAAAAATACAGCCTTGAATCCATGCTTCAAAAGGTAGCCTCATTAATCTATGAATAGGAAAAAAAAAGAAAGCAAATAATTCAGAGAGTATTTCTTTAAAGGGATAAAGCAAAGTCACAGGAAAAAGAACTTCTGTTGCTACCATTTCTATATGAAATATTATGGAAAGAAACCCCAAATAGAAATCTTTTACAATTTGTATCTTAACAAGAGATATACCTCCAGCTGCTGCTGCTGTAAGTCGCTTCAGTTGTGTCGGACTCTGTGCGACCCCATAGATCACAGCCCTCTAGGCTCACCCTTCCCTGGGATTCTCCAGGCAAGAACACTGGAGTGGGTTGCCACTTCCTTCTCCAATGCATGAAAGTGAAGTCGCTCAGTCGTGTCTGACTCTTAGTGACCCCATGGACTGCAGCCTACCAGGCTCCTCCATCCATGGGATTTGTCAAGCAAGAGTGCTGGAGTGGGTTGCCATTGCCTTCTCCAATACCTCCAGCTACTTACAAAAAGTTAGTTGTTTTTTTTTTTAATAGAACAGCAAGATATCACATCTGAAATACTAGTGAGATATATCTCCTTATTTAAATGTGGAAAAAACAAACTAAAAAGCAGCTAAGATTATAAGAGTTAGCAAATTATTTGTATAAATGTTGAATTTCTTTTATGATATGGACATTATCACAAATGCCTTTAAGAATTATCTGCAAATGAAAAGTGGACACTTTCTGGCAACTGGTGAGCCAAGTTGGTGTCTAAAGTAGTTGAATCCACTGCATAATTTATAAATTATTTTAGAGACTGGTTTTTGTTTTTGTTTTTTTTCCCATCACTTTTATTTCCATTTTCTGGGTTAGAGTCTGCGGAAGAACAGCTGAAGACCACGCAATGATTGTGCCTCCCTCTCTGTGGCCTGAGCTATGGGAGTTTTAGCCCATCTTCAGTGGCATTCTCACCAGCGTCTGGGTGCTGTTGTCCTCAGCGGGTCTGCTGGGCAAGCACGGAGGGCACCTGCCACCTTGAGATCAAGCTGGCACCTCCGGTGGGTAGAGCAGCAGTCACTTCAGGAGCTGGGGCAGCCGGCTCACCCTAAACTCCTCCTTGCGTACAGCCTTCTCATCTGCAGCCTGCCCCTCCTATACCACCTGTTGAGGATCTTGGCTCCGGTAAAGAGCTTGTGGGATGCATGCAAGATGCACGTAGGACTCACAGGAGAGGGAACCACGCATGCCCAGAACTCCTCAGGTCAGCGTCTATCACATCAGACCCACAGAGTGAGCTCCTTTGCTGTTGTAAGGATGGCAGTGTCCACACAGCACAGAGACTAGTGTGTGTTACAGAGGGCAGGGGTAGGCAGGTTCACAGAACATGCCTCTCATGCCGGTGGACAGCCCTGGGGTTGGGAATCACTCTGAGTCGAGGCTCCTGGAGAGCTGGCTGCCTGGTTCAGGTGAGGAGGGTTCCAGGAGCGAGGTGTCCAGCACATATAGGAAAGAAAAAAACGCAATTATTAAAAAAAAAGGTATACGGGGTGCTTGTGTCCTATCCGTAACCCTTAGAAGAAAGAGATGGGTGGATCTCAGTGATCAGGTTGTTTTGTTAGTTGCTAAATAAAGTTTTGAGTTCCAACATACTTCCTATTTTTCCTATAGCATTTCAAAAATTAGGGGAAAGGACACATACATTTATTTGAAAAACATGAATAATCTAATAAGCATAGAAATGAATAAGCAGTTTACACACAAATTAACATAATGATGCATAAATTCACATGAAATTAAATTAATGCAAGTCAAAAGAGCATTATATAATTGTGTAAACATATAAAATATTAATAATCTCTAGTGCAACCTTTCTAAAAAATTGAAGTATGTGAAATGTAAAATATCATATATTTCCTGGCCTATCAGTTTCATAGTTAGGAATGTCCTCTTCTCATATATACTAAGAAATATATAAAATATGTTTATTTCAGCAAAATTATTAGTAGCCAAAAAAGAAACAACTTAATTATTCTGTAAAATTTTACACAAAGAGTCTATGCAACTATTGTAAATAATTTAATAATTATAAAAACACCAAAACAAAGTATTTCAATAAAATGAGTAAATTATTATATCCTGTTAAAAATCATTTTGCCAAGGATGTTCAGAGCTAGATGTTCAGATGTTAAGAAACCTGGGTAAGAGGGTAATATTTCTATTCAATATTCCTTGATTCATTTACTCATGATATTAACAGTAATACAGTTTAGTCTTGAACAACAAGGGTTTGAATGCTTCTGGTCCATTTATAGGCAGATTTATTTCAGTAAGTATAGTACTCATAGTTTCAGTTTATAGCTATTTAAGTGTGGGGAAATTGGTGCGTTGGATTAGAGATCACAGCATGTGGAATCAAAAGAACTAGGGTTTGAGTCCTGATTCTCTCCAATATATGTCACTTCCTGCTTTTTTGGTGAATAATTTATCAATTCCTTTGTTTTTTGAGTCAGAGACTGTGAGCCGGCCTGGAGGGTACCTGCAGCCTCAGACCAGGCTGCCCCCTCAGGAAGGTGGAGCAGCAATAAATTCAGGAGCTAGGGCAGCCCATTAACCTTTAATTCCTTCTTGGTCACAACCTTCTCAGCTGCAGCCCGCCCTTCCTTTACCACCAGTTGGGGATCTTGGCTCAAGTAGAGAGCCCGTGGGGGCACACTTGGGCTCCACATGGGACTCCCATGGGTGCTAATGGGAGAAGGAACCACACACGTGCAGAACTCCCTGGGTCAGCATCTGTCAGGTCGGCAGCACAGAGCAAGTTCCCTT
The DNA here is from genome assembly GCF_014754425.2 of Oryx dammah. Classification (NCBI taxonomy): domain Eukaryota; kingdom Metazoa; phylum Chordata; class Mammalia; order Artiodactyla; family Bovidae; genus Oryx; species Oryx dammah. The sequence goes on along the minus strand of NW_024070205.1, from coordinate 62,822,447 downwards.
GTTATAAGGATGGTGGTATCCACAAAGGACAGAGAGTTAGTGTTACAGGGAGCAGGGGGAGGCACCATCACAGAAGAGACCTCTCATGCAGGCGGTCAGCCCTGGCTGGGGTCAAAAACCATCACAAGCTGCATCTCCCAGAAAGTCACCTGGGTTAGATCCCTGGTTGAGAAAGTAGATTCCTGCATGCATCCTGCAACTAGGACTCAGCACAGCCAAAATAAATAAGTAAATATATATATATATATAGTCATTGACATTTCATTTATTAATGAATTCATATCATCTCTTTACACTTTTAACAGCTGTATTTCAAACACTAAGCTAAATACTACTCATAAAAGAAAAATTCACTCTTTTTATGTGTCTATTTTGCAGTGTCTCATAGATCACAACTGGTACTGATAAAGAATGGAAAGTAACCTTCCTTTGAAGGGACTGCAAAAGCCCTCCCTTTTGAGTATATCAAGGAAAACAAATGAGTGGTTTCTTTCTGGGCACAGCTAGCCCAATGTTCACATAGAATTCCTGTTGGGCCAAGAAGACAAATCTACTTTATAGTTCTTGCTGCCAGTCCCATCAGCCAGGCACCATTAGGTAAGATACACCCTGACAAACTTACTCATAAATATTAGAACTTGGAAAAGATTGATGCAAATATAAGCATATGATTGAGTCAATATGCTTTCTTATTTTCTCTGTAACTTTATTTATGAAAGTTGAAATAAATGCATTGGTATAGCAATTGGAAGCTCATTATGAAATATTCTGTATATTTAGAACTTTAAAATCTTTCCACTTTTAATTGTAGGTTCTACGGAAGAAAGACTGTCCATCATTGCTCAGCTGACAACTTTCTGATGTTTAACAACAGGCACTCATCTCACACACTCGTAAAGTAATGCTCAAAATTCTCCAAGCCAGGCTTCAGCAATACGTGAACCATGAACTCCCTGATGTTCAAGCTGGTTTTAGAAAAGGCAGAGGAACCAGAGATCAAATTGCCAACATCCACTGGATCATCAAAAAAGCAATAGAGTTCCAGAAAAACACCTACTTCTGCTTTATTGACTATGCCAAAGCCTTCGATGGTGTGGATCACAATAAACTGTGGAAAATTCTTGGGAATACCAGACCACCTGACCTGCCTCTTGAGAAACCTATATGCAGGTCAAGAAGCAACAGTTAGAACTGGACCTGTAACAACAGACTGGTTCCAAATAGGAAAAGGAGTACATCAAAGCTGTATATTGTCATCCTGCTTATTTAACTTATATGCAGAGTACATCATGAGAAATGCTAGACTGGAAGAAGCACAAGCTGGAATCAAGATTGCCAGGAGAAATATCAATAACCTCAGATATGCAGATGACACCACCCTTATGGCAGAAAGTGAAGAGGAGCTAAAAAGCCTCTTGATGAAAGTGAAAGAGGAGAGTGGAAAAAGTTGGCTTAAAGCTCAACATTCAGAAAACGAAGATCATGGCATCCGGTCCCATCACTTCATGGAAATAGATGGGGAAACAGGGGAAACAGTGTCAGACTTTATTTTGGGGGGCTCCAAATCACTGTAGATGGTGATTGCAGCCATGAAATTAAAAGATGCTTACTCCTTGGAAGGAAACCTATGACCAACCTAGATAGCATATTCAGAAGCAAAGATATTACTTTGCCAACAAAGGTCCATCTAGTCAAGGCTATGGTTTTTCCAGTAGTCATATATGGATGTGAGAGTTGGACTACAAAAAAAGCTGAGTGCTAAAGATTTGATGCTTTTGAACTGTGGTGTTGGAGAAGACTCTTGACAGTCCCTTGGACTGCAAGGAGATCCAACCAGTCCATCCTAAAGGAGATTAGTCCTGGCTATTCATTGGAAGGAGTGATGCTATAGGTGAAACTCCAATACTTTGGCCACCTCATGCAAAGAGTTGACTCATTGGAAAAGACCCTGGTGCTTGGAGGGATTGGGGGCAGAAGGAGAAGGGGACCACAGAGGATAAGATGGCTTGATGGCATCACTGACTCGATGGACATGAGTTTGAGTGAACTCTGGGAGTTTGTGATGGGTGTGCTGCAATTCATGGGGTCGCAAGGAGTCAAACATGACTGAGCGACTGAACTGAAATGAAGAATACATTTGTTTTATGTTGAGAACATCGAGGAATAAAGCATGCTTATGGTAGTCTGTTTCGAGTTCAAGAGCAGGATGAGAGCAGTAGAATTTGTGTTCTAATGACTTTGGTATAGTTGTAATTTTTGCAGTAGCAGATAAGAGAATTCCCAGTGTCTGTTTGAAGCATTTAATTCTGGTTGCCAGGGAAGCATATTTCCCCAAACTGACTTTAAGCTATGTAAAAATTAATAACAGAAACCTTAACTAAAGAGAGTCTGAAGATCAGAAGTGGGAGCTCTGATGCCCTGCAACATAGCAGAGCCCAACAAGAGGAGGAAAGACTTCATTCCTCGCAAGACTCAGCCAATGAAAAGCCATAGACTCTTTGTTTACTACAGCCCTCCCCCTTCCCTCTATAAAAGCCTTCTCCTTCCCCACGCTCTGTGGGTCTTGGTTGTGGCTCAGTGTTGCAGACTTTGAATAGCAATTGTCCAATGATCTCAAATAAACCCATCTTTGCTGACGAAATATGTGGCAGGCTCTTTATTTCAGTTCAACAGCACTGTATCCTTTCCTTTTTCTGCTATATCCCGTGGGATCTGAATTTGATATTTGGACAAATTTATTTGGGCATTGAGGGTGTAAGAAGGGGTAAAAGAGAAAATCATCTTTAAATAATGCTTTGCCTGCCTTCTCTTCTGTACTTTTCAGATACGTTTTCTAAAGACTTTACCTGAAATGTACCTTTATTTAGCTTTATTTTGATTAAAGTTTAGTAGTATCAATACAATAGAGTAATTGACAAGTCAGTAGCAGCTGAAGAGGAGCAGAATATGTCATTCCAAATATGCCTCTTGGGCATGAGGATTATTTTGAGTTGTTTAATTTTAAAGAAACAGCAGGCATAGGAAGACCTCTGAAAATGGGTAGTAGAAGATACCCTTTTGTAAGAAAGATTTATAAGGGAAATCTCTATTTGTAAGAGTGTCTCTGCACCAGGAAAAGAGCATGATTCTAAATCTCTAGAAATTCTTTATCAATGAAGAAGATTTAAATCTGCATTAACAGTCTTACTTACTGTGCTTTTCTTGATAACTTTCCATGACTGCCATCTCCCACCACAAGATCTTCTGGTGTTTTTAGATGGAGATAGTATTTAAGGTGGTAGCTTGAGCTGTTTGGGAGAGTTATTCAGTTTTCCTGGGAAATCTTCCATGTAGACAGTAGGTACATATGTTATCAAACTTGTTTTTCTTCCATTGATTGGTCTAGAATCTAGAAGGATAGAGGGAAAATTATTTTTCTTCCTTTACATAGAACAAGATCAAAAGAATGATTAAAAAGGGAAGGAAATCAGCAGCTTTTGTTTCATCAGTAAAGAAATCTCATCTCAGAAATTAATTATGTTTTGCATATATATCTGTAATCAGCATTTCTTTAACCTGTAATCTTTAATGAAACTATAAGAATATTGCTACCTCGTGATTTAATCATTGGGGAAATGTACATGGTAAACAAGCTTCCTTTGCTTGCTGTGTCTTTGCTAACATTGAAAGAAAGTTTTGCATTTTGCATTTGTTTTAAATTTTTTTCACCTATTTTGAATTTTTGTACTGCTGATTATTTTAAAATAGTCTACAGAAGGATTTATCCTGAGCACTTAACATTTTTCTTATTTGTTTAGCCACTAGTATACCCAGAAGAGTATTGGAAGATATTCTTTAAGGGTATGTTTTTATTAAAGTGTGATATTTATATATTAAAATTCTGTGTAAAATGAAATCTGATGAGATGACAAAGACTTTGACATGCTAACTAAAACTGAAATTTTAAAAAGAAAATTGGGTAATTACACTTCAACACAAAATGAGAAGTAAATTAAAGAAGTCAAGAGGTTTGATAGTTCTTTGTTCTAATTCAAGTTACTAGTAAGGGAAGAAGCTGCAAACATGAATCTGATAAAGACGTGGCTTAAAAAAACATGTTTAATCTTTAAATGCACATGAATAAAATATTAATAAAGAAACAAGTAATATTATATTTTCTTTTACTATTTTTCTTTACTGAAGCTATAATGTACTAGAAAAATAGCTTTTTTCTTTCTTTCTTTCTTTTTTTTTGTTATGGTGTATCTTCCAGCCTAAATAATTAGCTGCTTATATTCTAGACTTTTAAGTTTTATTTAGTAGGGCATCATTTAAAGATAAAAGACACTTGAAATATGAAAATAAAAATCAACCTTAACTTACTCTTTCATAGTCTCCTTAAAAATAAATTTAAAGAAAAACTCACACTTACTTGTTCTACGTATAATTTGTGTGGATTGACTCAATATAAATTTTATAATACTGCTTTTATGACCTTCATGTTAAAAGTAAAGAATCTAAGGAAAAAAGAGGTTAGCATTTGTCCACAATTTCACAGTGAACAAATCAGTCAGTCAAAAAACTTGTGTAATCTGGCTATAAAATTGTGTTACAACCACTATGCTATTTTGCTATAACCACTCTACAATATAATTTCTCAATATATTACAAGTGATGTTTTTTGCACACAAATACTGATGAAAACATCTTTGATATTTGTTTCCTATTTTCATTTTAATCAAATATTTTAACACTACATAGCACTATAAGGCAAACTGGTGAAACTTTAAAAAATTTTTTTAACTATTTCTCTATAGAATCCTATATATGTTAAAAAAAATCAAATAAATGAATTTCTGCATTCTGAAAGAAGAAAGGAGAAGACTTTTTCTTTTAAGCAGTATGTTTAATGATGGAAGCCTCTGCCTAACCCTTCTGCTTTATTAATCTTCTGAGGCCCCAGCCTCGGCTATGCAAGGCAAGTTTAAAATCCCTAGTGGAAGAAGTCTATTATGACAAGTATTCTTCCAATCTCCCATATAGATGCTTTTCTTTTCCAGCTTCCCTTTATCCATTCTCTTCCTTATTTTCACCGGTGTCTTATTCAGTATTTTATTTTTCTCATACTTTGTCTCTTCTTATTTTCCTTCCATTCTACTGGTCTTGTCTCTTATCTCCTGTGATCAGTATACAGTTTCTGTTTCAGTTTAAGCTACATGCAGAAGTATTACAGAAGATGCTATGATAATACTACTCTGGACTTTAATTTTTTTCTAAAGTGTAATTATTATTCAAGGCTTATTTTAACTCAAAACAGATGCACTGATAATATTTATATTTGTGAAAGAATTTTGATATGCATTTTATTTTTCTTTATACTACTTGATTAATAAACACTTGAATCTTATAATAATTAATAAAGAAAGTAATAGGTTAAGTGATGGCCTAAGGCCTCAAAATCAGTAACTAAATGTGAAAAAGAACATAGTCCTTTAACATCCACTAACCACTGACCTCTCTGCCACTCTGCTCCATAGCCACTAGAGAAGTAAATGTGTGTGTTAGTCACCCAATCGTGTCCGACTGTTTGTGACCCCATTAACTGTAGCCTGCCAAGCTCCTCTGTCCATGAGATTTCCCAGGCAAAAATACTGGAGTGGCTTTACAGTTCCTTCTCTAGGGAATCTTCCTGACCCAGGATGGAACCTGGTTCTCCTGTATTGCAGGCAGATTCTTTCCCATCTGAGCCACCAGGGAAAAGAAGTAAGCTGAAAGGAATCAATAGAAAATTGAGTTGCTACTATAGGCTATGTGTTGTTGGTGTTAACTGAGAAATATATGCTATGGCGTACTCAGGAGCCTCCAATATTCACATGCACCACTCAAATAGAGTACAGCCCAAGTGAGTGTGCAATGATGGTGGTCTTCAAGATCATTGCACCAAATAATTCCATCATGGGTTCTCTGGACGCTCTAAAATTAGAGAGCTACTATTCCAGGGTTGAAGCTTCTTAAGTCTTCAAGAGGTTCCCAGGTCCCTAGATGTATTAAAAACACATCATGAATTTTTTAATAGACAGCTGGGCCTTTAGTATATATGAAATGAGATACCTTATAGATTACAGAGGATTCCAGGTTAAGGAAGAGACAGTATAAAAAGGAGTGTGTGGGTGTGTAATCCGAGTTTATCACACTTTTAATTTAGAGCTGGTTTAGCTGTCAGGCTTACCTCATTTCTTATTATTTATTGTCACTCACTTTTAGAGAATCATATAGTTCACTTGCTCTCTAATTTGCAACTAATACTAGATGTTTTCCTGAATTATTTCTCTCTTTGGAAATTGTCCTGTAATCCTACAAGATTCTTGCTTGAAAGTTTTAAGGTTTCAAGGACTGAGCAGTTAAATGTCCAGCAACCTTGTCTGTTAGATTCCTAATTCAGGCCTCCCTGTGCATCCAAATTGTCTTATTAATTGACTGATCCCATCATACATTCATTGAAATGACACTTACTTTGGTTCAATCTATGCCTTATAGGAAAAGTTGAATAAATAATGTACATCATCACATCAAAATATATTTAGAGAAAATTCTAAGGTACAAAACTCAATAAAATAACAATGTTCTAAGTCTTCTAAACCATTTTGCAGCCCAAACTGACAGGCATGTGTTTCTTTTGTGATGCTAAATATTTCCTGTAGTGTCATCTATCATTAATGCTTTCCTTTGCTACATCACTAGGCAACTAGCTTCAACCAATCTAATCTGTTTTGTCCATGATGCTAATGACTGAAGCAATCTTGATGTATTAGCTAATAGCCCCAGATACTATTAGGTTTAGCATAGAATTTTAAAGCTAAACAGCTCACATGTTCTTAGGTACCATTAGTCCAACCACATACTAGACAGGGGGGATAATGAGTCTCTGAGTGTCTTTCCTAAGATTACCTGATGGCCAGACAAGAACCTAAATCTCAATTCAATTAACTAAATTTACATCTCGTGGGAGGTCTTTAAACTCCTAAACCCTAAAGGGTTTTCTATGGAACGTTTGAATATCATGATAGTTTGGAGGCAAGTGTTGGAGGAAAGGAAGTTATTTTTTACTAAAGTAGTCTTTTAAAATCACACCCCAAAGAAAGCTCTTCTTGCCACTGAGTATCAGAAGAGGGTATGATGTTAATTTTATTAGTTTCTCCTCTCCTCTTCTGAGAGACTTTACCAAGGGTTTAGAATGCTGTCCTCATTTGGGTTGGTGAATTGCTGAAATACCCTATTTCAGTGTTAATGAATTTATTTAATTTGATATGATATCTGAGTGCAATAAAATTAAAAGTATTATTGAGATAGAAGATTTTCCAACCATAAGATTAAAGATTAAACCATTGGATTTCCTGAACTTCACTATCTGGGGTTAGGAACTCAATAGACTATAAAAAAAAAACAAATCTTTGAGTTACCTAAACAGAAAAATAAGTTTGAATTTTCAATGTATACTTGGCATTTAACTGCTTATTCTTTCTTAAATAGAAAATATAGTCTCTGACATTAAAATGAAAAGTCTGCACACATATTATTTACACTACAGTAGAAGGTTTTGTTGTAAAGCATTACAGATTCAGATTGCATGTCTTCCTGGTAGAGTCTGTACTTCTCTTTCTGATCAAATACTTTTATGCCAAATGTCACTTAAAAGAAGCCAGAATTTGAATCTTTTGTGTTTTCTCTTAGCTACTAAACAAACTTCAAAAGCAAAGCAAGGCAGTGACCTTGAAACGTACCCTTTGCCATAATAAAATCATGGTTATTTGTTGTGATAGAGGGCTTGCAAGATGTAGTATTTCTCTTTTATATACAGATCTCCAAATGGATGCACTTTTCCTCTGAAAATATCTTTTAAAATTAATTTTAAAACATTTTTTGAAAAAAATTAAAAAAAAAACTGCTTTAGATGCTTTTAATTTATGCCCAAAGCAGCAAAGGTAAAGATTCAGAACATAATTAACTTAAAATATACCCTAGAACATATCTGACTCATCATGCTTTAATGAGTCTTCATAAACAGATGATCTCTGCAAAAATAAAACAGAATACTGATTGCAGAGGCCTTGACTCCTACCTGAATAGAAAAATCTACACAGTGTATCATTGGAGGAAGTTTAAATGTCACCAAACAGAAATAAAAACAAAATCTGGCAATTTACTTTCCTTGACTTCCCCAAGTGTCAGAATAAAGACAAGTCAATAAGATTAAAGTAAGTAGGCAGGATACAGATTCTTCAGTTATATGAATTAAGAAATATAAAATATTAATTGTTTGTTTAGAAAAAAGATTACATCTCAGCCATAGATTGGTATTTTGTATTAAAGAAACTAGATGTAGGAGGAGAAAATGTGGTGCTTATACAGTCACAGATTTAATGGGACACAATAGATTCTATGGTCAAATCCCATTGTTAGGCAGTGTTTGCATAGTTGCTTAGATAGAAAATGTACTAATATGCATTAGCTCATTAGTTCAACCCCTTTTCTATGCAGTATTAAATGCTAGTATTCAAAAATTTGAAATTTTTAGCATGCTACAATTAAAAACTATGGTGCTCCTTTATCTGTGGTATGTATATACATATATATATCTGTATCTGTATCTATCTCTAGCTATATATCTTCTATTAGAAATTTGAAATTTTAGAAATGGAACATGAAAAGTGATGGAAGGAAGAAATATAGACAAATTATAATTATGAGAATTATTGTTAATCTTCAAGCTTTTAATATTCTTACTTAGCAATCTGGAAAGTTATTTTGCCTCAGACATTAGGGACAAGGACCCAAGGGAGGAGTTACAGAAATGTGGTTCCATAAGCCGGAGTAAAACATCTGTTTGGGATATAGGGGCATATTCCTCTCCGTGGAAAGAGAAAAGTGAAAAAAGACCAAAATGCATTAATTATAACATTGATGGAATTTTTGGTTTCTATTCGTCTGACAGCTGGGGTGTAGGGTATTTTAAGTGAAAGAGATTATTTCAATATTCCTATCAAACAGGGGAGCATAGAATTTTATTCCCATACATTGTTTATTTTTGAAGGAAACCCACATTGGTACCTAGTGGAACTACAGACATTACAAGATAACATGAGTATTATCAGATCATGTCAACTCAGTATCTGGAAACTAAAAGCAACTGATGTAACTCTGTCTTCACCAGTGACAATATCACACAGAAACAAAAAATTCAGTATATGGAATATACAATCAAACTTTTATGAACCATTTTGAGTTACTACTATTTATTAGAGACATTGAAAGATACATTAGGTCCAAGTGGTATGTCAAGGTCACCTGCTACAGCTCAAGTAAATAAATGATTATACATATAAAAATGATTACATATGTAAATTATTTTAAATCATTATACATGAAGGTGTTCAGGCTGAGCTTTCCTACAATGTGCCAGTTTGGCATGAGGATTACATGGAGCCAAAAACAATGGAAACCAGAAGACTCAAGAGGAGCTTTTTTACCTCCCCTTCAACCGACTAAAATAATCTAGATAGAGAGCCTGGTTCAGAAAGAAAGCTATCACCAGACAGAACTATAAAGAGTTTAGGAGTGGTCAGCTGGTGGGGGGGCTTGGGAATTTAGGTAGGGGTGGTCAGCTGGTGGGGCTTGGTGTGCCTCTTTGTTCAGAGACCTCTCATGTCCATTATCTCTGCTTGGCAGGATAAGAGTTTGTTTGCCAAACATTCATTCTTCTTATCTTCCTGAGAATCATCTTCCTTTCCTTTGAAGCCCCAAATCCCTACCCTTTTCTTTTTGGCTCAGAAAGCATAGAAGCTTCAATTGCCTGACTGTTTGGCAGCCTCTCGTTGAGTTCATAGGGGTCCTATATGAACATGAGTTTGTTTTGTTTTGTTTTTTTTTCCTTTTGTTAATCTGCCTTATGTCAATTTAATTAATAGACCAACCAGTAGAACGTAGAAGGACAGAGGAAATGTGTTTCTCTGCAACATAACAAATTATATATGATTACAGAGAAGAAAGTTCCAAATTCTAGACAAGTCAAGAATTTGCAGAACAGTGAACGTTCATACTATCTTAATATTTGAATAGGAGCTTGATTCAAGTTTAGGGAGAAGGGAAACATAGTAAGCATTTCTAATAGGATGTGTATATTAAGTTTAGGTATAAAGGAATGCAACTGTGTGAAAATCAAATGTGGGATTTAAAACAGTAGAAAGTGATTGTGTGTTACATAAGCAACAATCAACTAGAAATGAAAGGCAAATCAGCAGGAGATTGGTGTGCTTTGGTCTTATCTTTTGAGCATGAATAATAGAATACTATTGTGAATTCTGGAGGAGAAAAAGACAGGACCAAGGTTCTCATGGACTCTGTGAGATTGTGGGGGGAAGGCACATGGGGTACATCTAGATAACATCCGCGTGGTGCTTTTTCAAAAATTTCCATGGTCTGCAAGTGGCGGTAAGAGTGAGGGTAGTAGTGGTCAATTTTCTCTGACTGCCCGGTATGTAGAAATCATCTGTTTGAGGATTGCATAAGAAGTAAATGGAGGTTCTGTAAAGGGAGCTAGGGAGTCTTTTAGCAAGAAACATGGACACCAGTTGGCCCAGTGGAATCTATCTGGGAGAAATTAGTAGCAGTAGAATGAAGCATAATAGGGTTCCAAAGGCCACTTAGAAGGAGTTTGAAGATGGGCAGCCAGAGAGGCTTGACATTTGCTTGTTCACAGAGGATGGTGACCAGAAGCTCATAACTGGATTTTCCTGACATCGTTTTAAAATAAAACATTTAAATATAATTGCTTTGGGCTTCTCTAGTCGCTCAGATGGTAAAGAATCTGTCTCCACTGCAGGAAACACAAGTTCGATTCCTGGGTCAGGAAGATTCCCCTGGAAAAGGAAATGGCAACCCACTCCAGTATTCTTGACTGGGAAATCCAGTGGACAGAGGAGACTGGCAGGCTACAGCCCATGGGGCTGCACAGAGTAAGACACAACTGAGCAACTAAGCACACACACACACGCATAATTGCTTTAATGTCTATCAAAGCTGTAAGATCCTAATCCACTAAAGAGAATCATAACTGTGATAACATTTTAAACTGAAGCATTAGTTTATTATCTCTCTGCCTCTTTTCTGCCCAGATTAGGTCTCAAATGTTCCTCCTTGAAAATTTTCCTGATTCTCCTAGTCTGCCTCATTCGCCTCATTTCCCTGCAGTCTTATCTGTATATATTGGCTTACAATGTTCTCTAATAATTATGTATGTGAAAGTGTCATCTTTGAAGTTGTATTATATGTTTTTATTTGCCTTAAGGATTAAAGCAGTGCTCCATAGAGCAGCAAAGTCTTACCTTATCAGATGTATAAAATGGCCTTGGAATATTCAAGCTTATGACTGAGTGGTTTTAGATGATGTAAGAGCCTTTTAATCTGTTTCTTCCTCTGAGGAACTCGATCCTCATCCCAAAAATGTCTTACAAAGCCAAGTTGATTCTTTTTTTTTGACCTAGAAAAGTGCATATGTTCCATATTTATATAACAGTATAAACTGGTAAATTTAATTGATTTGGTCAATTTTCTAAATAAAAATTGAAAACAGTTGAGTATAGCTTCAAGTACTGCTGAAATAAAAATGCAGGATAATTAATCTTATTTAATATTATTGGAAACTAATAAAAGAAGAAAGAACAGCACATGAAAGGGAGGTATGTGCCTAGGGAAAAGTTATAGTTTTGTGGATGAACATTTTTGAATGTGTTAGTCACTCAGTCATGTCTGACTTTTGTGATCCCAGAGACTCTAGACTCATGTCCATGGAATTTTCTAGGCAGGAATATGGAGCAGGTAGACATTTCCTTCTCCAGGGGACTCAAGAATTGAACCTGTGTCTCCTGCATTGCAGGCAGATTCTTTACCATCTGAGCCACCAGGAAAGCCCAGTTTTGTGGATACGTACAACAAACACACGTCTATCAAAATAATGAATTTCCTACAGGGCAGGACAATGTTAATGACCTGAATTTGATACAGTGAGGGAATCAGATTTAATTGAATAGATGTGTATCAAGCCCTAGCATATGCTAGATACTGTGTTAATCACCAGAATACAGTAGCGAAAAAGAAAAATTCCCAGTTTTTATGAGCGTTATATTTTAGTGAGGTTAAATATGGTATCATGCAAATATAAATTACAAATTTATGCAATCAAATTATATTACAAATATTCCATTTTATATGTATATGATTATGTGCTTATATACATCTATGTTATTATCCATAATGTAAATTAGCTTGAATTAAGTGGGTATTCAAAACTCCAGTGTGATTTTTTCCCTAATCAATTTATGTTTTTATTATTTCTTAACATTAAAGACTTAAAAATTTTTGAGATTGCAAATTATATTACTGTTTTGGTTCTTATTAGCTGTGGGATCACTGAAACTATTTAATTAAATTGTGGATAAATTGACAGTTCCATAGGGTATTATCCCTATTAGTTTGGGATCTGTCCTTGTCCTTCACTGTTCTTGAAACTCACTTGCAATGTTAAAAATATAGTCTTTGTCTCTTTATAAAAAGCCATAAGTTATACTTTGCCTACTAAACAACTGTCATTACCATAAATAAAAATGTGTTCATTGTAGAAAAATAGCAAATGATTGCAAAACGCCTTGCATTAATCTACAAACATCTAGATTCATTAAGAGAACTTTGGTGCTCCAGTTTAAGTTATATTTGATAAAGCACATAAATTTGAGGAGAGGTAACTATAAAAATCTCTATATAAGCAACTTAACACATTTTAATCTGCATTTTAAGATGAGGAAGTTAATAAAATATGGAGTTATTTGAATCATTTTCTTACTACTTAAAAAAAAAAACTCCATACCAATTTATGTAGTTCTGAATTTGGCTTTGGTTTTGTTAATATTCATAGACATTTCTGTTGGGTGTAAGTTTTCTGTCTAGCCAAAGTTTGGGCAATTTGTCAATCATACATTTCTATTTCCTAGATTCATATCTTCTTAGCAGTGTTCCCTATGTTTCTTCTTTCCTGGCAAGGGACACTCCATTCATATACACTGCCCTATGTTGTCCTAAATATGCTAGATATTTCTTTATACTTCCTATGTTACTATTTGAAAACAGCCAAAAATTCCTTGATATTTTTCTAATAGAGAGGGTGTCTTCTTCTGAGTTTCCTTTGGCCAGTCATCTTGCTTGCCTGGCTCTGAGTCTGTATTTGGTATATCTCAGGGTCTTCCAATGTGTGCACGTGCATCTCTTAACCAAGATGGATTCTAGAGAAAAGGCCTGCGGGTATCTTGACATCACTTACTATGAGGTGATGCCTTATCTCTTTTTGACTTCCAAGGAGATTTTCTATGCATGCGTAGTCAGAAAGGTCTCCTTAACTTTGGAAATATGTGGTCTTCCATCTCTTACCTGGGCAGAGCCCAGTCTCCTGCATCATCCTGCTTTTATGGAATTTCTGCTGTTATGGAGTTTTTGATATTATGGAATTTTAGCCTGCAGAGAAGAAACTGTTCAGCCTGGTACCCATCTATCTCCTGCCTCATAACCTGATTATGTACTTTGCATGAACATTAGCTAGCCATAAGACTTGGAGAAGCAGAGAAAGGTCTGGAGAAGAACATTCATTCCAGTGAATGCTTAAAAAGGCTAATATAAGAATCTGCCTACACTTGTATATATCTAAGATTCAGTTTTTAACTAAATTTAAAGAATTTGTAATCTACTTCCTGCAGGAACATATTTTGTATATTAACCAGATTCCTTTTCAAAATGAAGTAAACTGTAAGTAAATGATGATCTTCTAGGTGTGTTTGGGGCTGATGAAGGGCTTTCTAGAATGATCTCTGACTCTCATAAACTGTTTTCTTAGGAACAATAGTGCTAAAATGAGAATGTTTTGTTGGCCTTGTTTATCAATTGAAACTGCCACTGCATTGGGATAAGAATGAGCTGGTATCCAGGCCTACATAACCAGGATGGTATCAAGGATTGATGCTAAGAGGAGGATGCACTTTATAGCATAAAGCTCGTGAGCATGGCAGCTGTACATACTTCATGTTCAGCTATGCAAAACTCCTGAGCAAGTGCTAAGGACCCAGAACTTGCTTGGGAACAGGAGAGACTCCAAGTGTTATGGTGTGTTGAGTGATTATCCATAAAATAAGGCATCTGGAGCCAATGCATTGTTTTAGTAAATTACCCTATTAAGTAAAAATAGTGAAATACCTTAGGTATAATACGTTATGGACAAGACTGTACATAAAAACCTAATAAGCATTTGGTGGTCTTAATGCAAAGAAGGTTTTTCCACAGATGTTGAAATGTGACTGATGATAGAATATGTAAGAGGAGATAGGAGGAAAAGAAGAATCTGTTAAAGAGAAACAAACCTCCAGATCAGTGATGCAATGACCACAAGAAGAAGAGGGATTAGTTCAGGTGGTTGCAAGCATGTCTTTCCATTTATTTAAGCTAGTAAAGGATTAGCAATTGCAACAAGTTTCATTTACTGAAGAAGATATACAGTTCGGCTAAAAATGAAATGCTGAAATGTGTAACATGACTATAACCACTTGACATGTTCCTCAAACATTAAATACTTTTTACCACTGATTAACCAATGTCACATGAGCTTTCCTGGTGGCTCAGTGGTAAAGACTCTAGCTGCGAATACGGAAGATGTACATTTAATCCCTAGATCAGGAAGATCCCCTGGAGAAGGAAATGGCAACCCACTCCAGTATTCTTACCTCAGAAATCCCATGGACAGAGGAGCCTGGTGGGCTATGGTCCATGAGGTCATAAAGAGTCAGATGCAACTTAGCGACTCAAAAACAACAAACCTGTGTCACTTTATATACGCACTAAACATGATCTGAGGAGGATAAATGGTCTATACACAAATGTTATGGTTAAGAATGACTCTTTCCAAGCACTGTTTCATAAGTCTGGATAACGTAGACTGTCACAGTTATAGTAAATGTCAATCTTGGCATAATTGAACACTCAGCTGATGTCAATCAAAGCTAAAAAATGATAGTGTACTTCATGTAGCATCAAAGAAAATAAACATATCTAAAACTGGAGAAAACAGCCAAGTAGATAATACTTGTGTTTCTAAAATGGTATTATACTACCCTTTCTCTGAAGATTATAGACAAGAGGACTTTAGGAGTGGATGAAGGACCACTTCAGCATCCACTATAGATGGGTACCCAGGTGAGAGATGTTTGTAGCAGTGAAGGTGGAGGGAAGCTCCAAGAATCAAGAAGCCTTAAAGACAGAATCAACAGAACCTGTGACTGCTAAGACATTAAGAGGAGGAGATGCGGAAGGCAGATGTGACCCCTGAATTCAAGAGTAAGTGGCTAGCCCCTTTCCTACTGATGCTGCCTGACTGTGAATGTGAGCAGTGAGCTTTCTTGGACACTCTGAAGACCTCAAAGATGACTAACCCTCTGCCTCAGCTAACAGAGGGACTTGCTCCCCAAATAAGATTATAAATAAAGGGATGTTCTCCTTTGAACTTCCATGGAGGAGGATGATCACAAGGTTTATGGCATTTAGTTCCACTAACAGACTAAACAGTTATTTATTTGCCATAACTACAGTAAGGCAAAGAATTTTGCCAGTTATTCTCTGTATTATTACTGTGTCAAATCTTTTTTTTTTTTTTTTCCTCTATTGAGGATGCAGCATACCCACTCCAGTGTTCTTGCCTGGAGAATCCCAGGGATGGGGGAGCCTGGTGGGCTGCCGTCTATGGGATAGCATAGAGTCGGACACGACTGAAGTGACTTAGCAGCAGCAGCATACCTATATATGTTTATTAGGCTTTTTCATAGTTTCATAAAAATAGAAAGGCATAAAACCTTCCTTCCACTGATTTTTGTCTCCACTCAGTGGTGATGAATGATTTAAATCTAGAACCCTGTTTGTAAACCTGAGTTACCATTTTTATTTTTCAAGTATTGTTTTCATTTTCATGTTGCAGTTTTAAAAATGATTGACACTTGGGATGTTTGAATAAGAGTCCTGGAACTTCTTAAAACAGGAACTTCCAGAGCAGAGATTAAGAGTGATGTTTATTATTTTCATCTATAAAAATGAAAGTGTACAGCAGCATTTTCAAATGAATTATTGCCTGTATTACAAAACCACTTATCCCTTTACTGACTAAAGGGATAGACTATCCTTTTTTTTTTTTTGGAACAGACAAAATGTTCCCTGCTTTAAATAAGACATTCACAGAATCACTACTTTGCTCCAGGCGTGTTTCGAGCAGTGGGGAGAAAATGAGTAAAAGAAGAGAACAGGGTCCCTGGCAGAGGCCTAATTAAACCAGCCATTGTATCACATGCATTAGCCGCTGAAAGGTGACGTGAACTGCTCCTATCAGAGAAGCAGCCTGTGTTACAACTCAGGGCCTAGACTGGGCTTGGCTGATTTCAGAAAATGAAATGGAGCACAGGTCCTCTGGGAGTCTGTGAGGGAGTGAGTATTAGGGTAG
Organism: Oryx dammah; assembly: GCF_014754425.2. Taxonomy (NCBI): domain Eukaryota; kingdom Metazoa; phylum Chordata; class Mammalia; order Artiodactyla; family Bovidae; genus Oryx; species Oryx dammah. The sequence continues at coordinate 62,805,892 of NW_024070205.1, read as the reverse complement.
AAATGCCAGTGAGTAGAAGCCTGAAATCAGGGCCAGGTGATATACAAACTGTACATAGATTTAAACTTGTGCCCTGGGGCAAGTGGGCATCTATTCACAGGTGTTAAGTAGGGGAGGGGCCCAGGATTTCTGTGTTTTTGGAAGGTCCATCTGGCCATGATGTAGAGTGTGGGTTGGTAAGGAAAGAAAAACACAAGGAGGTCCTAGGGGGAATTGCAAAAAACCAGCTGGGTTATGGATTTATTTGCCAGATTAGACTGTCAGTGAGCATGATGATGAGAGGGTCTGGAGAGGTTTGGAGAGAAATCAGCCAGCTGAACCATTGCAGCTTGTAGGTTGGCTGTGGAGGGCATGGAAGGAGCTGAGACCAAAATGATGCTAAGATTTCTATAGAACCAAAGTATTTCTTTATGCAACTCAAGCAGCAGGTGTGTCATCTCTTCTTTAAGTTTACTGGATAGTCTGCACACTGCTTCATATCACCTAAACTCAGGTGCTGTGCTCTTTCTTTGCTCTACTGAAAACAACTATGCTTTACCATCTTGTGCACTGGCAATGTAGCAACGCCATGCCCCCCACCCAAAAAAAAAAAAAAAAGCTTTTTATGTGCCAGTGATGCCAACAAAGGTGAAACTATATCCTTGACATCAAATCTTGGCATCTGAACTGTATAGCAGTAAAAACTCAGACTGTAAAGACACAGAGGCTTGGGTTTTAAACTAATTCTACCACTTACTGGCTGTGATGTTAAAATTACGTTAAACTTTCTGCATCTGTTGAAGCATTCTGTTTAAATATGATTGAGAGGAGAATAATAGGAATAATGGTACCATGTCAGATTTTCACTTAGACTTCCAGTTAAATTCATTGCCTTGAAGGTATTTTTATTTGTTCCATCTTTTGAAGTACAGCAAAGCAACTAGAACAGTGAAGAGATAGAGAAGTTGGTTTGCAGGGGTTGGGGGGGGAGTGTCCAGTGAAACAGGGAAATTACCTCATCACATTTTGAAAATAGTAGACACAGTGCTTCTGGTGGTAAATGAGAAGTGATGTTGACAGCTGACATGTCCCTCTCCTATATTTTGGAAGGGTTGCGTGTCATGTGTCTCTAATGGAGAGGCTTCCAGTCCTAGGGTGATCAACTGATTCTAATCACAGGAGTAGAGGGAGTGGATAGCTTGGTAGAGACTCAGCTCACCTCCAGAGAGATTGGGGTGGGAGTTTGTGGAGCTAACGGAGAACATTCTTTATGGTCTGCACCACTGCCTCTCAGCTGAAGGAATGGGCATGGCCTACAGTGGGATGAAGATGGAAGGAAACTTGGAGGCTCAGGAACTGCTTGTGGAAGCAAGCTAAGCAGAGGCAGACATTATAACAGGTGGTACAGAAAGCCTGAGTCCAGAGGGGCACTCCCTAGGGTATTGGATGGGGAAAACTGAGAGGAATGCTCAGGGCAGAGAGCAGGGCAGAGGAGCTAAGAGGGTACTGAGAGTTTCAAAACTGAAAATGAAAAATAAAACCCACTACAGTTGCAATTTTGACTGAAATAACTCTTTCACAACCCTCTGGACAAGTTTTAACATTTCTCAAATGTCTTGTGTTGTTATTTAGCCACTAAGCTTTGTCCCACTCTCTTGAGACCCTATGGGTTGTAGCCGCCAGGCTCTGTGGGATTTTCCGGGTAAGAATAAAGGAGTGGGTTGTCATTTCCTTCTCCAGGGACCCTCCCACCCCAGGGATCGAACCTGCATCTCTTGCATAGGCAGGTGGATTATTTACCACTGAGTCACCGGAGCTTAGAATCAAAGAAATCTAATTCCTTGGGATTCCTTTTATAAAGTCTTTTAAATTAATATTTCTAAGAAATACAGAAAATAACACACACACACAAAAAACATAGTCAGATAAATACTTCTAAAGCAAACACCCATGTAAATATCCAGTGACCGACCAGATTAGAAATAGAAAATTGTCAGCAAACAAAAGCTCTAGCCCTGTCCTTTTTGACCTTTAACCCTTCCTCCTTCCCAGGAGTACATTATGCTAGTATTTATGAGAACCTTTTATTTTTTTATTTTATAGTTTTGTCAATTTTCTAGGTTTCCTCTAAACAATGTGTTCTAATTTTGCCTATTTGGGAACATTATGCAAATCACTCCTACTCTATTCATTCCTAATGTCAACATTATGTTGAAATTCATCCATGCCATTGCACATAGTGGTGGCTTACTCATTTTCATGGTGATACACAAAATCTTATTATGTATATGTATCAAAATTTACTTTATCAGTATACGCCTGGGTTCTATTTTGTTTCTGCCCTTACTTTTCTTTTAACAAGGAGAGGAATTTAAAATTTGTGAGCTATTTTTCCTAATGCTTTCTAATGGCACTGCATATTTACCTTGAGCTAAAACACAGAATATACATTAAAAAGATACACATTTCTCTGTTTAGAGAAAATTTTCTATGCAGTTTGAATTAAAATTCCTAGATTCCCTGAGAAAGAGATTCTATCTTCTTTATCAGAAATTATAGTACTGTTCTGTATAGTCATAATATCTATATTAGAGTTAAAATAGAAGGCACCATAACATTGTCATGAAGATGTCATCTAAGTCTCTGCTGTTACATAATGAATCAGTTTGGTAAAATAGATGATGTAGTTTACTCCAGGTTCCCTGGGTTGTCTAGTCATAAGACACAATGACTTGCTTGACAAGATGGAATGTAATTATTAAGGATATCATATTGTCTGCACTAGTTGTAAAGAATCTGCCTGCTAATGAAGGAGATGCAATAGACATGGGTTCAATCCCTGGTTCAGGAAATCCTCTGGACAAGGAAATGGCAACCCACTCCACTATACTTGCCTGAAAAATCCCAATGGACAGAAGAATCTGATGGGCTACAGTCCATGGGGTCTCAAAACTCAGACACAATTGAGCAACTTAACACAGTACAGCACAGGACATATTGTATTGTAACCTTATGGACCACTACAGAAAAATCAGTTCAGTTCAGTCACTCAGTTCATGTCTTACTCTTTGTGACCCTATGGACTGCAGCATGCCAGGTCTCCTTGTTCATCACCAACTCCTAGAGACTGCTCAAATTCATGTCCATTGAGTCAGTGATGCCATCCAACCATCTCATCCTCTGTCATCCCCTTCTCCTCCTGATTTCAATCTTTCCTAGCATCAGGGTCTTTTCCAGTGAGTCATTTCTTCATACCAGGTGATCAAAATATTGGAGCTTCAGCTTCACATCAGTCCTTCCAGTGAATATTCAAGACTGATTTCCTTTAGGATTGACTGGTTTGATCTTGTTGTCCAAGGGACTCTCAAGAGTCTTCTCCAACACCACAGTTCAAAAGCATCAATGCTTTGGCACTCAGCTTTCTTTGTGGTCCAGGTCTCACACCCCTATTTGACTACTGGAAAAACCGTAGCTTTGACTAGACAGACCTTTGTTGGCAAAGTAATGTCTCTGCTTTATAATATGCTATCTATGTTGGTCATAGCTTTTCTTCCAAGAAGCAAGTGTCTTTTGATTCCATGGCTGCAGTCACATATGCAATGATTTTGGAGGCCAAGAAAATAAGGTCTGTCACTGTTTTCATTTTTTCCCCATCTATTTGCCATGAAGTGATGGGGCAGGTTACCATGATCTTAGCTTTTGGAATGTTGAGTCTTAAGCCAGCTTTTTCACTCTCCTCTTTCACTTTAATCAAGAGGCTCTTCAGTTCCACTTCATTTTCTGCCATAATAACTTAGTACAATTTGTTCTGTGGAAACTAGAATAAGAAAGTAAGGTAAATGTTTTACTTTTTTTCTCTTGGGTTACTCAGCTTTTCTGATTTTTGCCCCTTTCTATATTCCTGTTAATTTGTTCCTTTCTATATTTGACACAACTACCCACAGAAACTTGTCTTGTTCATGATCTAGTAATGGCCATCCAAGTTCTTGAGTATAAATAACTTACAACACTAACCTACCATCATCCAGAAGAGTATATATATCCCCTGGTTCAATACTTGAGAAAGAAATCTCTTTTTTCACAGATCATCTTTCAAGATTCTTCTTTACAGAACATAAAACTGCAAGTTAGAGCAGAGTAGGATTTACGGAAAGATATTTGGTAGTTCTGAAGTTCCTTCTGAAAGTTTGGACTTGAATGTTGTTGCTCGTTGTTCAATTGCTCAGTCATATCCAACTCTTTGTGACCCCATGAACTGTAGCATGCTGGGCTTGTCAGTTCTCCACTGTCTTTCTGAGTTTGCTAAAACTCATGTCCATTGAGTAGGTGATGCCATCCAACCATCTCAACTCTGTTGCCCTCTTCTCCTCCTGCCTACAGTCTTTCCCAGGATCAGAGTCTTTTCCAGTGAATCATCTCTTCACATCATGTGGCCAAAGCATTGGAGCTTCAGGTTCAGCATAAGACCTTCTAACGAATATTCAGGGTTGATTTCCTTTAGGATTGACTGGTTTGATCACCTTGCTGTCCAAGGGACTCTCAAGAGTCTTCTCCAACACCACAGTTCAAAAGCATCAATTCTTCGGTGCTCAGTCTTATTTATGGTCCAACTCTCATATCCATACATGATTGCTTTTCCAAAGCTTTGGTTTTCCAAAGCTTTGGAAAAAAAAAACAAAAAAACAAACAAAAAAAAACCTTTGACTAGACCTTTGTTGGTAATGTGATGTATTTGTTTTTTAATACACTGTCTAGGTTTGTCATATCTTTTCTTACAAGGAGCTTCTTTTAATGTCATGCTTGCAGTCACCATCTGCAGTGATTCTGAAGCCCAAGAAAATAAGGTCTGTCCCTGTTTCCATTTTTTCCCCATCTATTTGTCATGAAGTGATGGAACCAGATGCCATGATCTTAATTTTTGTATGTTGAGTTTTAAGCTAACTTTTCACTCTCCTCTTTTACTTTCATCAAGAGGCTCTTTAGTTCCTCTTTCTTCACTTTCTACCATTAAAGTGGTATCATCTGCATAACTGAGGTTATTGATAGTTCTCCTGGCCTTCTTAATTCCAGCTTGATTCCTCCGGCCCAGAGGTTTGTATGATGTACTCTACATATCAGTTAAATAAGCAGGTTAAATATGCAGCCTTGATGTATTTCTGTCCCAATTTTGAACCAGTCCATTTTTCCATGTCCAGTTTTAACTGTTGCTTCTTGTGTACAGGTCTCTCAGGAGGCAGGTAAGGTGTTCTGGAGGAAATTTCCAACCACTCTAAAAGGCTACTGCTGTTGCTCAGTTCCTCTGATAGCAGGGAGTAGATGTTGTAAACTCTACCAGCTTAGTGAGGGGATCTGAATTTCTAGAATATTCATTCTTTCTGGACAGTCTAATATCTCTGCTTGTAGCCTTCACCTCACATCACCCACTACTACTTGAGTACATTTGCTTGGGGAAGCCTAGATCACATGAGGAATTTCAGCTGCAAGAGAGTCTGAGAAATACAGCTTTAGGTTTTCCTGCCTCAACTGTGCAGCATCCAAACAAAGACATTTTGCTATTGTTGTTCAGTTGCCAAGTTGTATCTGATACTTTGTGACCCCATGGACTGCAGAACACCAGGCTCTCTGTCTTTCACTATATCCTGGAGTTTGCTTAAATTCATGTCCATTGAGTCAGTGGTGCTATCTGACCATCTCACCCTCTATTGCCCCCTTCTCTTTTTGCCTTCAATCATTCCCAGCATCAAGGTCTTTTCTAAAGGTCTGGCCCTTCGCATCAGGTGGCTGACATATTGCAACTTCATCTTCAGCAACGATCCTTCCAATAAATACTCAGAGTTGGCTTCCTTTAGGATTGACTGGTGTGATCTCCTTGCAGTCCAAGGCACTCTTAAGAGATTTCTCCAGCATCATAGTTTGAATGCATCAATTCTTCAGTGCTCAGCCTTCTTTATGGTCCAACTCTCACATCCATACCCGACTACTTGAAAAACCATAGCTTTGACTATATGGACTTTGGTAGCAGTGATGTCTCTGCTTTTTAATCCACTGTCTGGGTTTGTCATAGCTTTCCTCCAAGGAGCAAGCATCTTTTAATTTCATGGCTACAGTCACCATCTGTAGTGATTTTGAAGCCCAAGAAAATAAAGCCTGTCAGTGTTTCCATTGTTTCCCCATCTATTTGTCTTGAAATGATGGGACAAAATGCCATGATCTTAGATTAGAATCCTGATATTCTAAATCTGTCTAAGTAGTTTTAAAATTTTTAGCATTATTCAAGGTATCCATGGATATGGTTGTGACTTATTAATCAGAAGTTTAAAAAACTGAATTGGCCCACATTTTACTTAATTCAGTAGGTTTTTTCCCTAAAGTATTTGTGATGTCTTAGCACAAAGAAAAGTGCTATGCATACAATAGGAATGCCATGTGTTTTATCCATCACATGTGGAAAACATTGTTAAAGATGGTGTTGGATTATGCCTTCACACCGTTCAAAGTCTGAATGATTATACAATTATGTATTGTATGATTATACAATAAATGATTTTAAATAATTTTGATACAATTATATAATTTACTTATTTATAATTTGTTAAGATACACATGTTTAATTAATTCTGCCACCAATGCTGACCCAGCAAAGTAACAGAGAAAGAACATTCTGTAGAACACTTTTGACTTCACTCTTGGAATAGGAGTAGGTATTCTCTTGAGAGAAAATATTAGGAAGATATTTCTAGTTTGGACAAAGACACGGGTATGTGAAAATACATGGCATAAGTGGCTTATCATTAATGATGCAGTGAGAGAAGCAGAACTAGTTGGAGGTGTGTGTGTATGTGGATATATGCATGGGTATGTTTATGTATGTGTTTATACATATGTGCATTGTTATGAGTTCAACTGTCTCCCCACAAAATCCATATGTTAAAGTCATATCCCCAGTCCCTCATAATGTAATTATTGTTTTATTTATAACTAGAATCATAGCAAATATAATGAGCTAAAGTAAGGTCAGACTGAAACAGAGTGGGCCCCTAATCCAGTATGACTGTTATCCTTATAAAAAAGGAAGACTTGAACACCAAGACTTGCCTTTAGGGTGAATGTCATGTGAACATGAAAGAAGAGATGGGGTGATGAATCTTTAAGACAGGGAACTACAGAGATCGGCATAAAACCACCAAAAGTAAGGTGAGAGGCCTGAAACAAAATTTCCCTGATGGCTTACAGAAGGAAATAGCTTTGATTTCAGACGTCTAGCTTCTAGAACTGTAAATAGCACACTTTTGGTGCTCAAGTCACCCGGTTTGCAGTATTTCATTATGACAGCCCTAGCAAACGAATATACACATGAATATACACAAAAGGATCTGTTACAGAGATCTGAGTTTGCACAATTTTGAGAGCTGGTTAAATAGTCTCCATAAGACTACTAGGCTGTTGGTTTGTCATCTTCATTTCTCATGCTGGACACTGAAACTGAAAAACACAGAGCAGTCACTGGAATTCACACAAGACATTCTGAAAGCATGGTACCCAACACTGCTTCCTACCTTTCATCCTGGAGTAAGTTTATTATAATGTCTATATAGTAATAGATTATTTATAAATATGTAATAAACTAAACTTTAGAAACCATTTCCTACTTCATTATATTGGTTACTTTGACAGTCCAATAGCTTATCTCTTAGTTAAAAATTCAGGTGACTAAAAGTATGCTGAATTATTTAATTTCCTCCTAGGTGTTTCTTAATCCCCCAATTATTATCATTTTTTGCATCCATTTTTATAAAATTATAACAGCCATTTCATGATACTACTGGATCTTTATTCATTTTTATTTGCTTGACTTTTGCTTATAAGTGTACTGTATATATTCTGTGACCACCTTTGATTCCTGGAGCAGAAGTAGAAATCATTTAACCACCAAAAAATAATACTGCATATTTATTTATAAATAACATTTTAAATAATACCTATTTCTGCAATAATATATGATATACAGTGAATCAACTGTATTTCTTCATTTACATTTTACTATTAATTTTTTTTTCTTATAAAATATCTTGTTTAGTCACTCTAGGAAATGGTGCAGGGTGCCAAATTATGATGCAATCAATACAAGTTATATAATTTTAATATCTGAAAAGTAGGATTATAAAAATCCACACTTCACAGAGGAACAAAAGAGGATGCTGGTTAAAGAATTTAGGACAGGATGATAGTACAAGTTGTGATTATTAAGGACAATGGAAGATACACTGCTTAGAAAATTGGAAGTGACAGCAATTGCCATTCTCTTACGTCTTAAAGAATAATAAGAGGTTTTTAACATCTTTACTCCAATTTTGTCACATGTCCAAGTTCAATCTATTGAGTTAAACATAAATTTATTTTTAATTTATTTCTTTTTTTTTTCTTTTTATTTTATTTTATTTTTTTTAATTTATTTATTTATTTTTACTTTACAATTCTGTATTGGTTTTAATTCTTATTCATTTATATGTCTTTGCCAGTGTTCTTGTTGATATTTATTTCCAAACATAGGTGTAGGTCAGTTTACATTTAATTAATTGAGCTTAGAATTAAGGACGTTCCAACTTTGTACCTGGAAAAAAGAATATTAAAGAAAAATTTTTTTTCTTGATGACAGTAGGAGGTTAATCTTAGTATCTCATTTGGTAAATATATTAGTTTTTAAAAATTCAGTAAAACTTTAAAAGCAATTAAGTGGTCTGTGTGCTATAGGAATATGCCAAATGGCTAGGAGATCATGCTCTCAATATGCTATTTATTAACTCTGATGAGCCTGATCATTTTGAGCTTTGATTTTGTGATCTGTAAAAAGAGGATATTATTTGTCTTTCAAGTTTGTTGGCACATTAGTGATGATATGTGCAAAATATATTGGAGTGCCTACTTCCTAGCAGGCATTCAAAATATTTGTTGTGGATGATATTATATTGTATATGGAATAATTAATCTATGATTTGATTATAATAGGATATCTATTATTATATATTATTATGATATAGGATCTTCTCTGTAGCTCAGATGGTAAAGAATCTGCCTACAATGCAAGAGACCCGGATTTGAACTCTGGGTTAGGAAGATCCTTTTGAGAAGGGAATGGCAATCCACTCCAATATTCTTGCCTGGAGAATCCCATGGACAGAGGAGCCTGGTGGGCCACAGTCCATGTGTCTCACTACTACTACTATTATGATATAGCTAATATAATTTATACTTTTTATACAATCATTCAAAGTAAGACATCTTCCAAGGGATACAATATCACATCTAAAAATTTGTCTGATGTTAACTCTTTTGCCTCTTGTTCTGCCACCATGGCATGGAAGCAGCTGTTCTCTGTCACTATTTTGTATAGTTTTAAAAGGTGCTTCTCTTATGTATTCATTCATCGCTTAGTGAAGGTAGCACAGTTGTGTCCATCTTAACACTCCCACTGATTAGTTTATTAGAAGCCCGACAGAGAACATCACAGAATCATAGAATTGAATAGAGAAATTATTTCTTAAGACAATCTTGAGTCATGGGCATATATTATCTACTTAGTTACTTCTTGGAAGTAAGAGGAGGTAAGAGGCACTCAGCCTAATTGGCTCATCATATTTTCTGGACTGTTCTAGTTATTACAAAAGTATTTCTTACATTGAACTGAAATTCAACCGTAACTGCTATCCATTAGTCATACTGCTGCTCATTGCTGCAGTGTAAAACAGATTTACAGCTTTCTCCACATTACAGATATGAGTGGGGAATGTTTCTGTGCCTGAAAGTCAAGCTCAAATTCCTTGACATGCTCTATGTGTCTCTGCATGTGTCCTCAGTCACGTCCAACTCTTTGGGACCCCATAGACTGTAGCCCACCAGCCTCCTCTCTCAATGGGATTTCTCAGGCAAAATACTGGAATGGGTTGCCATTTCTTACTCCAGGGGAAGTTCCCGACCCTGGGATCAAAGCAGCATCTCCTGAACTGGCAGGCAGATTCTTTACCACTATTTTCTCTAATGTATTCACTAGCTACTTCCCAGCACACCATATTTCAATAATAGCAAGCAACAAGTTTTTTATTGCCTCCAAGTTTGCATATATCTTTTCTAAGGAATTTTAGAAAGTATTTAAAACTTGTATTATCTCAAGTGGTCCTGAAAAGACAACCCTGTGCTCTCCACTGAGTAACTCTTAAGATGTCATCATTTCTTCCTTGGTTAAACCCTATATTTAATGAATGACTGGGGCTTCCTATTCTGTGTTACTTAAAATGTCCCATATTGAAATATCAAGTTAATTGTGTTAAAAAGAATATCCTGGAAGAATAAGGTAATTGTGGGCATATTTGAACATAAAGGGGGTTGGAAGTTGTTTGGAACGAAACTGTATTCTGAGGGGAACAAGTTCATGTGGTACAAAAAAGAATTCAAAGGCATAGATAAGAAATAATAAAATAAATATACACATATTGAATAGTTTGGAGGAGGCAGAAAAACCTTAATATTCACAATTTACTATGCAGCATCTAATGATTCTTGATTCATTTCTAAGGTGACTGAATTTTATATTTATCATGTGTACACATTTCTTTCATTTCACTTCTGTCAAATTACTCCTTTATTTCTAACCACAGTTGATCCTTGAAAAATTTGGGGGCTAGACAGGCCCATCCTCTGTGCAATTGAAAATTAGAGTATAATTTTATAATTGGTTCTCCCTATCTGCAATTCTGCATCCCTGGATTCAACTAATATCTAATCATATGTAGTAGTATTTACTACTGGGGGAAAAAATGTATAAGTGGACCCTTGCAGTTCAAATCTATGTTGCTAAGGGTCAACTGTGTTTGACATACACAGTTTTCATGGTGTTTTGCAAGCTGCAGGGATTACATAAGAGTTTTGACAAACCCATCAGATAAAGATCACCGGGAACATATCTCTAGTAAAACAAAATCTATTCAATTTATAACTTACTGCAGCAAGAGAGAAAATACACCATGCAAAACTGTGAATTGGGTATCTTGTAAGAAGAGAGAGAAATTTGAGATGGGGGACGTATTGGGTATACAATGAAAGACTCTAAAGTGGGATTCCAAGACAGCAGGGTTTAACTTTGGATTGAGTAGTAGATGGTCAGATGGCATTACCAACTCAATGGACATGAGTTTGAGTAAACTCCGGGAATCGGTAATGGACAGGAAGTCCTGGCGTGATGTAGTCCATGGGGTCGCAAAGAGTCGAACACGACTGAGCGACTGAACTGAACTGAGTATTAGATGAGAGGAAACTATTGTTAAGAAAATAGCAAAGAGGTTTAGGGCTGTGGTGACGTTAGTGACGTCTCATTATCAGAATTTGACCATCTAATATGAATATCATAATCTGAGTATTAGAAGAGCTGAGAAATAGACTCAGTAGTTTATGTTCCTGGAAAATAAATATGTCTGAAAAGGCTCTATCCAAGGCTTTGGAAGTCAGATAGAGTTGGAAGTCAAGGCTGCTTCTCTGTGTCAAAGTGACACACATGGTCCAGGCCCTTCAGACAAGGACATTTTCCAGGCTCTCTGCTCTGATTTCAAAAACAAATTTTCTGATAGGCCATAGTTTTAAAAATAAAGGGTTTTTAAGCATCTTGTCATTTGTGTTGATAAACAGAAGTGGTTTTTACAGACTTTTTTGTTCTGATCAAAGTAGAACCATTTAGAAACCCCTAGAATATTCATGGGGCTTCCCTGATAGCTCAGTTGGTAAAGAATCCGCCTGCAATGCAGAAGACCTGGATTTGATCCCTGGGTTGGGAAGATCCCTTGGAGAAGGGAACAGCTACCCACTCCAGTGTTCTGGCCTGAAGATTCCATGGACTGTATAGTCATGAAGAATCAGACACAACTGAGCAACTTTCACTTTCAGAATACTCATATTTATACCATCATATTATGTTTACATATTGGGCAATCAGGCAATCATACTTATCAGCAAAATAAAACTACTCAATGGAACTGAAGAAAAAGTGCTAAGTTTTCATTCTCAGAAAAGAGTTTGAACAACCTTCAGGCAGTAGATTGCTTTGAAAGGCTGTGCATTATTTTGCTTAATTAATTAATGACTTTTGAAATTTTAGCTTCAGGGACACTTTTGAAGATTAATTTAAAATATAATACTGCTATTGATTAAAATAATTGCCCTGTTATTTAAGGGTTGTCATTCTCCTTCAAATGAACCTGTGCTATTTTGAAAAAGAAATAATAATAATAAAAGTGCCAGGTCATCAGCATCTGAGGTGAAGTCAGAAAGAACTGTAACTTTATTATATTAAAATGTATCATTTTAGCATCATAAATCTTTAGTTTTCAAGGAGAAAGCAGTAGGTACTGGATAAACTTGTGATAACCTATGAAAAGTTAGAGAAACCTCAGTCTAGAAGTATAGAATATCTTTCCAACTATGTTTCCAACTTTATTAATTTTGTGGATAAATGCATCGTCAGCATCTCTAGACTCTGAGGAAGAGCCGTTGCTTTTGCTTAATGAGGTAATGTAACCTGTTAATATTCCAGGTCACTACCTTGAGAGCTTTCAGTACTTAAGTAATTTGGACTTGCAGAGAATGAGCAGAGGGAGAACAAATACATCAATACCTGATTGCTGAGGGAAAGACAAATTTGTCACATTTCACTCTTCAACATAAGGGATCTTAAGAAGAGACCAAACATACTGCAAGAGTGGAAAACACTCACTGCCAAGCAACAAAGTTATTCCTGTGATACAATGTAGGCCAAAATGTGTTGTGAAATGGGCTTGTTATAAAAGAATACTAACTTTAATGAGGTACAGGCAGGAGATGTGTTATAAAGCAATCTGCTATGTATTGGAATTTGGAGAAAGGCAGGCTTATCCTGTAGGTGTCCAATGAGGCAGAATTATGGAGACCTTGCCCTAAGGTGATTTCATCAATAAGGCAATGATCTAGCAAGGACCTAGAGGCTAATGATACTATGATGCATCAGCAACTTTTAAATTTCATTAGCCAAGGACAAATTTTTTTTTTAAAAAGGTGATAAATATTCCATTAGCAAAACTACAATTATGAAATAAGCATGTGAAATTATTAAATTTTTAGATGCAAGAATATGTATGGATTTACATGTTGGGTACAGTCACCCAAGATATAATGGATATGTAATCACTTTGTTAATTAAAAATCCCAACACAAAGCAATTGGTATTTGACAAAATAAAAATGTACATAATAAATTAAAAAATTAAGAGATTTGAAATGAGTTTAATGTGAATTCTTATATAACATCAATGAAGCACTAAGAGAAAATCCGCATGTCTATAGGAAGCAAGTTTAATGCCCTGGTTCAGCATCATCTATGATTGCTGGCTTCAGAATTCCTAATCTGCTAATATTCCAGATTTAGGCAGAGTGAAGCCAGCAATCATAGACTATGCTATAGTGATTTATAAGGCTTCTCATAATAAGAAGGCAATATTTTCAGTATACTAATGTGTTCAGAGTTAAGGGAATGGAAGACAAACTATTCATCAGGTTCCCTTAAAACCCCAATAATCCTATTTAAAGAGAATTTGGAAGCTCTGAAAAATTGAATGAATAATAAAATAACATCTCATATCATGATTTTTCTGCCTTGATGCACTCTCTCTTCCGTCTTCCTTTGTATTCTTTTTAATATAACAATCTTGTGAGAGTAAACTTGGAGACACTAGTTTACCTGGGAGCAGAAGCGCAGGGCGTATACTTTCTAAGGGGCTCCCTCTAAGCCTGGTCGGTTAATGCAGCTATTACCTCCAAGTCATGGAGATGGTAAAACTGTCCATTTTGTCTGGACCAGTCTTGGTCAGTAATTTTGTTGAAAGGAAATCTTTGAGTTACATCCACCTTCTTTGTTACTTTTCACATAAATTTTTCATTTCATATCTTTATTCCTTTCTATTTCTAGATTTGCATCCCAATTTATAATTTACTTTAAAAAGGTGCATTTATAGTTTGCTTAGAGAAGAAGCATTTGTACTGTTCACTTTCACCATGTCTATCAGCATTAGTATCTTGGGAAACAAGGTATTTGACCCACAATACTCCCAATATAAAATGTATTAGTTAGCTGGGATTATAGCTTGATAAAATAATCTGTGACTAATACTTTGGGGGCACAATCTCTATCTATTCATATTATTTAAAATGCAAGTCCCATAGGTAAAGACTATTTGATACCTATATTCAGGCACAGCTCCATTCTCAGATGTCATGATCGATTTTGACTTGAATCATAAGAATTTCAAAGATCTCAGCTCTATACTTTGAGCATCAAGCCGCATCTGAGGCCAGTGTGACCCTAGACCTGGGACCTGGGTTCTGATAATTGTTCCTGAGTCTGGGGTCTGAGCGCCTCTTCTGCTGATGTAAAACAGGTTTTCTGAGTCTCTTCCTTAATCCCTCTTCCTTTCTTCTTTCCATTTTAGTGTCAAATCTCTATCTCAAAACTGGAAGCTTATTCAAACTCTGTTCAGAGAACAAAAGCAATAATTTCTTAAGATAGAGGAACAATTTACATCAGAGTTATTGAAAATGGGTGCCTATAGTCTTACTAAATATATATTCTTCCAGAAGTATGTATCATTGTGAAATATATCTGGAAAACAATGCATGGAGGTCCTAACACTAGAGTCACAATGTACTTTATTATGTTAAAGGTGTGAAAAAACCTGAAAACAAACTGTTTAGTGCTTACTAATTCCATGTTTTTCAAACTTATTTGACAAAGCACTCCTTAACCCCTCCATAACACCTGTGAACAGCCATGGGAATGTGCTTTGGAAATGTTGGCTATAATTTACTTAGATATGAAGTTTAGCCTTACATGAGACCATCATGCTAACTAATTGCCCAACTTTACTACCAGTCACTGCCTTTGCAATAGTAGATAGTGGTTCACCTTTGGGTCACTGGTGCCAGAGGCCAGGAATTGAACCCTGATTTTATCACCAATTGTTGTATGAATTGTTGTTGTTCAGTCATTCCATTGTGTCTGACTCTGCAACGCAATGGATTGCAGCATGCCAGGCTTCTTTGTCCTTCAGATTCTCTCAGAATTTGCTCAAACTCATATCCATTGAGTCTGTGATGCCATCCAACCATCTCATCCTCTGTTTCCCCCTTCTACTTTTGCCCTCAATCTTTCCCAGCATCAGGGTCTTTTCCAATGAGTCAGCTCTTTGCATCAAGTGACCAAAATATTGTAGCTTCAGCTTTAGCATCAGTCCTCCCACTGAATATTCAGGGTTGATTTCCTTTAGGATTGACTGTTTTGATCTCCTTGCAGTCCAAAGGAGTCTCAAGAGTCTTCTCTAGCACCACAATTGGAAACCATCAATATGTATAAATAGGGGCAATTTAATCTGGGCCTAAATTTCATCTTTGCCAAATGTGTTTGTTATGAAAATTAAATTAATTAACTCACATAAAGCTGCAAAGGAGGAAAACAAAATTCAATGGATTATGTAAAAAAAAAAAAACATTAAAAATCATTAGCCAAATGAGTAAATGGAATACAGTAAATGAATAATTCTTTTTCAAAATAAAATAAAATAAATTTCACTGATAGAGCAAAATAAGAAATAACATGGCAGGCAAAATCCTCTGATACTATTTTGTAATTTTATAACATTTTCCCAATGTGTCTTTATTCTTTGCTTGTAAGAAGCTTTTCTCCTAAAAATCATGGTTTAAAAAAAGACTCTTAAAAATCATTAAGAGGCACTTCCCTGGTGGTCCAGTGGTTAAGACTTCACCTTCTAATTCAAGGGATGTAGGTTTGGTACCTGGTCAGGGAACTGAGATCACACATACCTGGGGGACAAAAAATCAAAACAAAACAGAAGCAATATTGTAACAAAGTAAAGACTAAAAATGGTCCACATGAAAAATTCATCAAGAATGAGATTTCCTGGAGAGTGAATTAGAAAGGAGGTATTAAGAATTTAGAAACTGTGTTACTTAGAGGAATGAGACCTGATGAAAATATGGGAGATGGCAGCCAGAGGGAGGGGCTTCCCTGGTGGCTTAAACAGTAAAGAATCTGCCTGCAGTGCAGGAGACCTGGATTCGATTCCTGGGTAGGGAAGATCCCCTGGAGGAGGGCATGGCAACCCACTTCAATATTCTTGGCTAGAGAATCTGCATGGATAGAGGAGCCTTGAGGGCTATAGTCCATGGGGTCACAAAGAGTTAGACATGACTGAGTGACTAAACACAGCACAGCCAGAGGGAGTGGGTAAGTTAATTAAGTCTCACAGGAGAACTGAGGCTGCAACTTAGGTGAGCAGAATGAGTATAGAGGGTTTGGGGGCAGGCTCCATCAACATGGGGCCCTCCTTTTTTTTCTCCTCTCTGCGCTCAATAGTATTTTTCAAATCTCAATATGTTGTCTTTGGCTTTTGTTAAGTTTCAGAAAGATTAAGAAGATTAAAACATAGAAGTTTTGATATTGGAAGGTCACTCTGGAGAGATCACTTATTCTGGAAAATTAGTGTCTGGGGCAACAACAGTGATGAAAGGCAGGCAGAGAGTATAAGTGAAAGCTTCGGTCCATGGGCTCAGCACAAAGCGCCCATGTAGAAAACCAAAGATAAGAGATGTGAACAACCAGTCCTGGGCAAGAAATTTCAAACAGGATAAGGGGTAGAGGGAATTTGCAAGCTTGGAATGTATCATGTATTTATTTATCTCTTAAAGTACTGCCCAGAACATTCTCATAGGGAAGAAATAAGGAGTTTAAAGCATATATGAAACATATGTTAATATGTATTAATAATGCACCAGTCCCCCATGAAACAAACTGGTAAATTTATGCCAGGCAGGAACAGGGAAAAGACTGTAGAAACTGTACACAAATATTCAGTACCAGACTGTATTTTATTTTGTGAATAATAACAGGACAAGTGAATCAAAATAAATATCTTCTGTCCTTCAATTTTTCATAAATTAAGGTTCTTCAAGTCTTCTTGATCATCTTCTCTTGGTGAGCTAAAGACTAGTTTCCTGTATTTTCTCATCCATACCTATGGTTTTAATTATCCTTTTTGTGCTGACAACATGAATTTCCTTCCCAGCCTAGACCTTATTTTCTGAGTAATCTACTCAGCTTTACTTAAGTATCCCACATAGAACTCTTGATCTCCAACCTCAAATCCATTTAGTTTGCAAATTGATTAGAAATTTCTCATAGAACCTCTCTGTTTCTCATCATCTGCATGAAATTCACCACTGAGTCCTTCTACTAGCCATTAAAGAATCACTTAAAACATTAATTTAAAGATTATATGAAATTTATTATTCCTCTTCTCTTTGAGGCATGTAAGCTGTTGCTCTGTTTTTAAAGTGAAGTCGCTCAGTCATGTCCAACTCTTCGCGACCCCATGAACTGCAGCCTACCAGGCCCCTCCATCCATGCGGTTTTCCAGGCAAGAGTACTGGAGTGGGGTGCCATTGCCTTCTCCAGTTATGTGTGATACATATGTATAATAACATGTAATAAGTTCAGTAATGTGTTGAATAACACAGTATATAAATCATTTCACAAATTCCTTATCATTTCACTATTGATTTCAAATCTACTAGAAGCCATACGTTGCAACCATAAAATTGGTTTTTGATATAGTAAAATAATGATGCCAAATGTTTTGATTACTCTTAAAATGAATAGTGTTGCTTTTCCTTCATTATCTGTGCATTTGTAAATGATTTTATCAGGAACCCAGGAAGATTTGATATACAAAAGATACTTGAACTGCTTCATAGGCATTTCTGTGCCCCTAGAGAAGGCAATGGCAACCCACTCCAGTACTCTTGCCTGGAAAAGCCCATGGACGGAGGAGCCTGGTAGGCTGCAGTCCATGGCATCGCAGAGTCAGACACGACTGAGCGACTTCACTTTCCATTTTTCACTTTCATTCATTGGAGAAGGAAATGGCAACCCACTCCAGTGTTCTTGCCTGGAGAATCCCAGGGATGGCAGAGCCTGGTGGGCTGCCGTCTATGGGGTTGCACAGAGTTGGACACGACTGAAGCGACGCAGCAGCAGCAACAGCAACAGCAGCAGCAGCAGCAGGGAACATAAGAAAAAGCTTCTTTTGTTGAACATATTCATGGAAATACTTACTTTGCAAAAAGAATTCCTTGAAATGAAAAAGAGTATTTGCAACATATGATATAAAGATGAGTACAATATTTACAAATGTTGTTTTTCTAAAACTAAGTATCTTCGTAACTAGTACTCACTGAATACTAACTTTAGTTAGCAACTGTGTTAGGTGCTTTGCAGGTTTTTCCTTTTGATACGGTGCAGTTGGTACTATTGTTATCACCATGCTGCAAAGAATAAAAATAACGTCTTATAAAGTTCAAAATATTTACCTAGAGCTAATATTTACAAAGAGATCATGCTTTTAACATTATGTTATACTGGTATCTCCTATTATTTTCAAATGATACTTAGAGTAATATATATAGTACCTCTGAAATAGGGAGCTTGTGACAGATGTAGAGAACAAAATTTTTTTCTCTTTATTGTCTGCATTTTATGTTTGAATCAATTTATTAATATTAAAGGATCTCATAGGATTCTTACCATGCAACAATATATATGATTCATTTTATTGAGCAGTTACTATTATATATACATTGCACTTATTTCATCATCATAAGAAATCTGAGATAAGTTCTGCTTTTTACTGTTCAAGTAAGTTTTCCTGCTTATGTCACCTTGGGGAAGTGACTTGAACTTCTAGTGCCTGTGTTTCTTTATCTGAAAAACTTACCTCAAAGGGTTGTTGTAAAAATTAAATTAATAAAACTATCTAAAATACTTAGCATTCATCCTCCTCCAAAAACCAAATACTGAGGACAACTGTAACTGTTGATATTACTACTTCTTCAACATTAACCTGAACATTACCTCTTCTCGCTACTTTCCTGATTCTTCAAAGCAGGATTAGATGTCTGCCTTTTAATTTACCTTGATAATGTACTATGTTAGTAGCTTTTGTAAAAGAAAATCAACCAGAACATCCTTGGCATGAGCTTTTATTCTAGAATTTGGAAAATTAAAAAGTCTAGAGGAACATCCAAGGTGAGAAACGAGGGTGAAATGTTTTATTGGGTTTTAGTAGCAGGAGGCTCTTTCAGTTTTGAGTAATTTATATTTGAATCCTAATATGCCAATTAAATTGTTTAATGCATGCTTGTTTTGTATGGAAAAAATACAGATATTTGTGACTCTGAAGAATAACCTCTTTCTCCAAAGGGAAGTGTAGCTTAGTCCAAAGAAGAATTGCACTTACTTGCAACTTTGTTTTGATTCTGAGGCTTGTCTGTTTTGGTGCATCACTATTCCTGGGGTGTAATTGTCACATCTGAAAGTCTCAAGCATTTGCCATGTCCCTTCGACTGCCTCAGGATCTGAAATTGATTATTTTTTTCCTCCTGACCCTGGAGACTAATGAAAGGTCTGCTTGCCTTTTCATACTCGGTGCAGCTTTGACACCTGCCTCATGTCGAAAAATGTTTGGCTCACTTCTCTTCTTGTCTCTTCTTACTAGTGTTTTCAGTCCTTAAGTCCTCAGTGTCTTGGTAGATCTCTGGTGTTTTCAAGTGTATACAGTTTAAATTTTTTTTTCTAGCTTTAGTAGGGTTTGTCTTACATAAGTTAGTCCTCTGTAGCCAGAATATAAAGTATATTCAAATGGCTTTTAAGTATTTAACAGATATCTCTGTCACATGTAAATAAAATAAACAGAAAAAATATCATAACCATGTATGACTGGCAAAGATAAAAATGCTGGCAATATTCTAGGTTGGATGAGAAATCACAGACATTTATTGTCATAATATTTTAAGACTGAAAATTGTACATTATCTTTATAAGAAATTTAGTAATACCTATCAAATTTTGAAATGTTTCCTCACTTTGATCCATTATTTTCTCTTCCAAAAATACATCTTAATTATATACTCTAACAAATGTGCTATATTATAAACCTGAAAGTAAATTTCAGTGCTGTTTATAGTAGAAGATTTCTACAGATTATCTGGATGTATGGTACTAATTGATTAGTGGATCAATTTAATGAAGTTTTGTGAACTCATGCAAGAGAATACTACACATCTACTAAAAATATGAGAATTGCCTAGATAGAATTATAAAAAAAATAATCTTCAAAATATTTTATGATCTTCACATTATATTAAATAAAATAGAAAATGTCAGAAAAGTTCTTTTCAGGTGCCTTGACTTTTGGTTAAAATGGCATAATAATATATGAGCGTGTATATCACAGTTTAGATATGAGGGGAACATGTCATGTAAAGATGGGCTCGAAAAAGGACAGAAATGGTGCAGACCTAACAGAAGCAGAAGATATTAAGAAGAGGTGGAAAGAATACACAGGAGAACTGTACAAAAAAGATCTTCACGACCAAGATAATCACGATGGTGTGATCACTTACCTAGAGCCAGACATCCTGGAATGTGAAGTCAAGTGGACCTTAGAAAGCATCACTATGAACAAAGCTAGTGGAGGTGATGGAATTCCAGTGGAGCTATTTCGAACCCTCAAAGATGATGCTGTGAAAGTGCTGCACTCAATATTCAACATAGTTTTGGACATTTTGGCCACAGCAATCAGTGCAGAAAAAGAAATAAAAAGAATCCAAATTGGAAAAGAAGAAGTAAAACACCCACTGTTTGCAGATGACATGATCCTCTACACAGAAAATCCTAAAGACTCCACCAGAAAATTACTAGAGCTAATCAATGAATAAAGTAAAGTTGCAGGATATAAAATCAACACACAGAAATCCCTTGCATTCCTATACACTAATAATGAGAAAATAGAAAAAGAAATTAAGGAAGCAATTGCATTCACCATTGCAACAAAAAGAATAAAATACTAAGGAATATATCTACCTAAAGAAACTAAAGACTTATATAAAGAAAACTATAAAACACTGGGTGAAAAAAATCAAAGAGGACACTAATAGATGGAGAAATATACCATGTTCTTGGATTGGAAGAATCAATATAGTCAAAATGAGTATAAACCCCAAAGCAATCTATAGATTCAATGCAATCCCTAGCAAGCTACCAACGGCATTTTTCACGGAGCTAGAACAAATAATTTCACAATTTGTATGGAAATACAAAAGACCTTGAATAGCCAAAGCAATCTTGAGAAAGAAGAATGGAACTGGAGGAATCAACCTGCCTGACTTCAGGCTCTACTACAAAGCCACAGTCAACAAGACAGTATGGTACTGGCACAAAGACAGAAATATAGATCAATGGAACAAAATAGAAAGTCCAGAGATAAATCCATGTACCTATGGACACCTTATCTTTGACAAAGGAGGCAAGAATATACACTGGAGAAAAGACAATCTCTTTAACAAGTGGTGCTGGGAAAACTGATCAACCACTTGTAAAAGAATGAAACTAGAGCATTTTATAACACCATACACAAAAATAAACTCAAAAAGGATTAAAGATCTAAATGTAAGACCAGAAACTATAAAACTCCTAGAGGAGAACATAGGCAAAACACTCTCTGACATAAATTACAGCAGGATCCTTTATGACCCCCCTCCCAGAATGTTGGAAATAAAAGCAAAAATAAACAAATGGGACCTAATTAAAAGTAAAAGTTTCTGCACAACAAAGGAAACTATAAGCAAGGAGGAAGACAGCCTTCAGAATGGGACAAAATAATAGCAAATGAAGCAACTGACAAACAACTAATCTCAAAAATATACAAGCAACTCCTGAACCTCAATTCCAGAAAAATAAACAACCCAATCAAAAAATGGGCCAAAGAACTAAACAGACATTTCTCCAAAGAAGACATGTAGATGGCTAACAAACTCATGAATAGATGCTCAACATCACTCATTATCAGAGAAATGCAAATCAAAACCACAATGAGGTACCATTTCACACCAGTCAGAATGGCTGCTATCCAAAAGCCTACAAGCAATAAATGCTGGAGAGGGTGTGGAGAAATGGGAACCCTCTTACACTGTTGGTGGGAATGCAAACTAGTACATCCACTACGGAGAAGAGTGTGGAGAGTCCTTAAAAAACTGGAAATAGAAATGCCTTAAACCCAGCAACCCCACTGCTGGGCATACACACTGAGGAAACCAGAATTGAAAGAGACACGTGTACCCCAGTGTTCATCACAGAACTGTTTATAATAGTCAGGGCATGGAAGCAACCTAGATGTCCATCAGGAGACAGATAGATAAGAAAGCTGTGGTACATATACACAATGGAGTATTACTCAGCCACTAAAAAGAATACATTTGAATCAGTTCTAATAAGGTGGATGAAACTGGAGCCTATTATACAGAGTGAAGTAAGCCAGAAAGAAAAACACCAATACAGTATACTAACATATATATATGGAATTTAGAAAGATGGTAATGATAACCTTGTATGCCAGACAACAAAAGAGACACAGATGTATAGAACAGTCTTTTGGATTCTGTGGGAGAGGGAGAGGGTGAGATGATTTGGGAGAATGGTATTGAAATATGCATAATATGATGTATGAAATGAATTGCCAGTCCAGGTTTGATGCATGATACAGGATGCTTGGGGCTGGTGCACTGAGATAACCCAGAGGGATGGTATGGGGAGGGAGGTGGCAGGGGGTTTCAGGATGGGGAACATGTGTACACCCGTGGTGGATTCATGTTGATGTATGGCAAAACCAATACAATATTGTAAAGTAATTAGCCTACAATTAAAATAAATAAATTTATATTTAAAAAATATAAACAAAAAAAATATGCCAGCAAATGTGGAAAACTCAGCAGTGGCCACAGGACTGGAAAAGGTCAGTTTTTATTCCAATCCCAAAGAAAGGCAATGCCGAAGAATGCTCAAACTACCGCACAATTGCACTCATCTCACACACTAGTAATGTAATGCTCAAAATTCTCCAAGCCAGGCTTCAGCAATACGTGAACCATAAAATTCCAGATGTTCAAGCTGGTTTTAAAAAAGGCAGAGGAAACAGAGGTCAAATTGCCAACATCTGCTGGATCGTTGAAAAGGCAAGAGAGCTCCAGAAAAATACATCTATTTCTGCTTTACTGGCTATGCCAAAGCCTTTGACTGTGTGGATCACAATAAACTGTGGAAAATTCTGAAAGAGATGGGACTATCAGACCATCTGACCTGCCTCTTGAGAAACCTATATGCAGGTCAGGCAGCAACAGTTGGAACCGGACGTGGAACAACAGACTGCTTCCAAATAGGAAAAGGAATACATTAAGGCTGTATATTGTCACCCTGCTTATTTAACTTACATGCAGATTACATCATGAGAAACGCTGGGCTAGAAGAAGAACAAGCTGGAATCAAGATTGCCAGGAGAAATATCAATAATCTCAGATATGCAGATGATACCACCCTTATGGCAGAAAGTGAAGAGGAACTAAAAAGCCACTTGATAAAAGTGAAAGAGGAGAGTGAAAAAGTTCGCTTAAAACTTAACATTCAGAAAACAAAGATCATGGCATCTGGTCCCATCACTTGATGGGAAATAGATGGGGAAACAGTGGAAACAGTGGCTGACTTTATTGTTTTGGGCTCCAAAATCACTGCAGATGGTGACTGCAGCCATGAAATTAAAAGACTCTTACTCTTTGGAAGGAAAGTTATGACCAACCTAGATAGCATATTCAGAAGCAGACATTACTTTGCCAACAAAGGTCCGTCTAGTCAAGGCTATGGTTTTTCCAGTGGTCATGTATGGATGTGAGAGTTGGACTGTGAAGAAAGCTGAGTGCCGAAGAATTGATGCTTTTGAACTGTGGTGTTGGAGAAGACTGTTGAGAGTCCCTTGGACTGCAAGGATATCCAAGCAGTCCATTCTGAAGGAGATTAGTCCTGGGTGTTCATTGGAAGGACTGATGCTAAAGGTAAAATTGCAGTACATTGCCCACCTCATGCAAAGTGTTGACTTATTGGAAAAGACTCTGATGCTGGGAAGGATTGGGGGCAGGAGGAGAAGGGGACGACAGAGGATGAGATGGCATCACTGACTCAATGGACAGGAGTTTGAGTGAACTCTGGGAGTTGGTGAATGACAGGGAGGCCTGGTGTGCTGTGATTCATGGGGTCACAAAGAGTCGAACGTGACTGAGTGACTGAACTGAACTGAACTGATGTCAGAGTTGTAATCCCACAATTTCAATCCCTCGGTTGGAAAGATTCCCTGGAGGAAGAAGTGGCAACCCACCCCGCTATTCTTGCTTGGTAAATCCCATGGACAGAACAGCCTGTTGAACCACAGTCCATGGGGTTTCAAGAGTTGGTTATAACTAAGTGACTAAACAACAGCAAGGCTTGTTAGTATATAACTGAAATAGTGGACACCTTAAGGACAAGAATGGTGGAGGAAACTGGAAATCTGGAATAAATTTTAATATTACATTTCACTGTATTAACTTCTGCATGCTACTCTCCAGATCTTACTCTCCAGATTTTTATTAGATAGTAAAACTACCTAGTTTATTATTCAAATGTATTTAATTAAACTAGCATAACTTGCTCCTGATACTGAAGAGGACGCAGTCTAATCACTGGACCTGTAGAATAGGCATTAGTTATTGATTTTTCATCTTCATTATCCTTTTTAAGTACAGTGTTACAAGTACTTGTGTGAGAAAATGTGAAATCAATGATCTGTGGGTTCATCTGAATCACCTTCTGTCTTTAAGTGAAGATGAACAACATATGACTGATGATCCACATCAAATAAGGCTTGTTCCCCAGTGAGAGATCTATTGAATTATCTCTTGACTTTTGAAAATATAATAGTTATTTTAAGTTTCTGGTACTGCATTAATGTGACCAGGCATTTCCTTTAATTAATTCAAAAAGTTCACTTAGAAAACATCCTCTTAGAAATATTTTATGGAGATGGATTTACCCTTTTTTGCCTTCTTAAGCACAAGTTTTGCCAACACATTTGACACTGTTGTCAATGTTATTATGCTAGTCAATAGTGACAGAGAGTACAAAGTTCAAAAAACTCCAATTGATAGGAGTTGGCATATATGTTATTAATCTAAAGTCAAAATTGGTTGGTTTACTTAGGACTTTGGATCAAAAATTTGGATCAGGATTTTGATATGAAACCAGATATCTTTAAGGCTAATATATAAGACATGACACAACCTGTGATCTTTTGTACAGCAAAATTATTTTGCCATGTATCTGAGAAGGGATGTAAAATACCCTGCTATGTGACCTAGTTACTTTCTAATAACTAGTTCTAAAAAAAATTAGTAACTATGTAATAAAAAATATGAGAGTCAAGATGAAAGTTTCAAAGAAAATACGTCTGTACTGCTTCATGCCATCACAGCCTCTGTGGACAATTTAAATATTTTGAAATACATTTGGCAGTATCTTTATAATTTAAAAAGATATGCTTTTGTCCTGTGAACTTGGAATTATGTTTTGTCCCCATTATTATGAAACTAATGCTGAGAGCATTAAGATATCTTCGCTTACTGTCTTTACTATTATAGAAGGAAAATTCAGTTCCATATAGGTTGATTATTTATGATACTCATGGTTCATTATCATGGATAATAGGTAGTCCCTTAAGTAATATACCCAGTTATTTTGTGATTTAATGTGCTGATTCTAAGATAAGTAAGTGGCAGAAAGCAGAAACAAAAACACACATTAGCCATCACATGGAATAAGGTATAATAAATGTTAAATCATAAATTTTGAAATTAGAGTTCTCTTACAAGTCAGTCTGGAGAAGGCAATGGCAACCCACTCTAGTACTCTTGCCTGGAAAAGCCCATGGAAGGAGGAGCCTGGTAGGCTGCAGTCCATGGGGTCGCTGAGTCGGGCACGACTGAGCAACTTCACTTTCGCTTTCATGCATTGGAGAAGGAAATGGCAACCCACTCCAGTGTTCTTGCCTGGAGAATCCCAGGGACAGAGGAGCCTAGTGGGCTGCGGGGGGCGCTCCGCAGAAAGAGAGAGGCAGTGGAACTTCCCTCAGCAAAGCCAAGGGGTCCCGAGGAGAGGTGAGCCTGCTGTCCACCAACCCAGCCCCTTGCGCAAGCTAGAGACAATCAGACGAGACAGGGGTTCTGTCTAAGCAGTTCCGCTTTATTGTTGTAAGCTCTTGGTTTTTAAAGGCAAGCAGGGAGGGGTTTGCGAGGGACTTTCCATAGTTGTACCAATCACATTAAAGGTCAAATCATCATGTTCTATCATTATAACAGGAGTCTATGGTGATCACGTGCTATCTACGTGCACAGAAATCAAGAGAGCCAATCAAAAGTTTTGACAGACAACTTAGGCCGTGCCCTCATCTCTTCCGCCAGGCGCCATCTTAGCTCTAAACCACAAAGCTAGCCCTTCTTTTTTAAGGTTTCCCATTTAGGGCCCCACACTGGGCTGCCATCTATGGGGTCACACAGATTCGGACATGACTGAAGCGACTTAGCAGCGGTAGCACCAGAAGTCAGTCATCTAATTCATACCTCACTTTGACCCATGCATTTGTTTTACTCAGGCATTTAATCTTTTTTCCATTTCCACTCGTTAGAAAATATTTTTTTGCGTGTAAAAGTGATTGCACTTTTATAATAAAAGTATAATGACTCACCATATTACATTAGTTTCAGGTGTACTACATAGAGATTTGATATTTTTATACATTACAGAATGATCGCTAAGTTCAGTTATCATCCATCACCAAAAGTAATATAATATTTTAGCTATATATAATATTATTATCTATATTCCCCATTCTGTATATAATATTCCCATAACTTATGTATTTTATAATTGGAAATTTGTACCTGTTAATCTCTCTCGTTTCGCCCAGTCTCTCCTCCTCCCTGGAAATCACCTGTTTGTTCTCTGTATCTAAGTCTATTTCTGTTTTTTGTTTATTTGTTTGAAAAATTATACTTTAACTGATTGAAACCTCATCACATTTTATATGCAGTTTAATGTTTTATATATGCAGTACTTTACTTAATACTGCATACTAAGCTGACTTAAAACATTCTGGCTTTGATGAAGTTTCAGTTCAGTCACTCAGTCGTGTCCGACTCCTTGCAACCCCATGAATCGCAGCATGCCAGGCCTCCCTGTCCATCACCATCTCCCGGAGTTCACTCAGACTCACGTCCATCAAGTCCGTGATGCCATCCAGCCATCTCATCCTTGGTCGTCCCCTTCTCCTCCTGCCCCCAATCCCTCCCAGCATCAGAGTCTTTTCCAATGAGTCCACTCTTCGCATGAGGTGGCCAAAGTACTGGAGCTTCAGCTTTAGCATCATTCCTTCCAAAGAAATCCCAGGGTTGATCTCCTTCAGAATGGACAGTTGGATCTCCTTGCAGTCCAAGGGACTCTCAAGAGTCCTCTCCAACACCACAGTTCAAACACATCAATTCTTCAGCTCTCAGCCTTCTTCACAGTCCAACTCTCACATCCATACATGACCACAGGAAAAACCATAGCCTTGACTAGATGGACCTTAGTCGGCAAAGTAATGTCTCTGCTTTTGAATATGCTATCTAGGTTGGTCATGACTTTTCTTCCAAGGAGTAAGTGTCTTTTAATTTCATGGCTGCAGTCACCATCTGCAGTGATTTTGGAGCCCCCAAAAATAAAGTCTGACACTGTTTCTACTGTTTCCCCATGAAGTGATGGGACCAGATGCCATGATCTTCATTTTCTGAATGTTGAGCTTTAAGCCAACTTTTTCACTCTCCTCTTTCACTTTCATTAAGAGGCTTTTTAGTTCCTCTTCACTTTCTGCCATAAGGCTGGTATCATCTGCATATCTGAGGTTATTGATATTTCTCCCGGCAATCTTGATTCCAGCTTGTGTTTCTTCCAGTCCAGCGTTTCTCATGATGTACTCTGCATATAAGTTAAATAAGCAGGGTGACAATATTGATGAAGTTTACCCACAGTCAAAATGACTAGATTGATATTTTGTTAATATGCCATATATCAACCAATTTTGCCCTTATTTTCATATATAGCATTGAGAGATTGATTTTTTCTTTTTAATGGTTTCAGCATTATGTATCATCTTGTTGTAAATATTTTATATTGATATAAAGAAAAACTACTTTAAAAATTGATTGGGAACCAATGATAAATTCATCAGAAACTTATTACAGTAACATATAGTTGTCTATTCTGAGGTGATTTAATTTTGGATGGATGAAAACAAAAGTTTTATTCCATCTCTCTATATCTGTATCCAAAGGGGGATTGGTTCTAGAATCCCCAGTGGATATAAAAATCTAAAGATGCTCAAGTGCCTTATTTAAAATGGTGTTTTTATTTCCATAACACTGGGAGATGTACTGAAAAAGATATTTCTGTAATTTATGTCAAAAAGTGTTCAGCCTGTGATTTCCTCTGAGTTTAATAGTATTTGGATATATGTTTAGATCTTTAACCCATTTTGAGTTCATTTTTGTGTATGATATTAAAGAATGATTTAATTTCATTCTTTTACACGTAGCTGTCCAGTTTTCCTAGCCCTACTTAATGAAGAGACTGTATTTTCTCCATTGCATATTCTTGCCTCCTTTGTCTTGGATTAATTTGTCACAAGTGTGTGGGTTTATTTCAGGGCTTTCTGTGCTGCCTCATTGAGTTATATTTCTGGTGTTTTTTTTTTTTTTTTTTTTTTGGTCAGTGCCATACTGTTTTGATTACTGTAGCTTGGTAGTATAGTCTGAAGCCAGGGTGCCTGATCTCTCCAACTCTATTTCTCTTCCTTAAAATTGCTTTGGCTATCCAAGGTCTTTTGTGTCTCATACAAATTTTAAGATGTTTTTGTTCTAGTTCTATGAAAAATACCATTGGTAATTTGATAAGAATGACATTGAATCTGTAGATTGTCTTGGATTATATAGTCATTTTGACAATATTGACTCTTTCAATCCAAGAACATGGTATATCTTTCCATGTGTTTGTGTTCCCTTTGGTCTCTTTCATCAGCATCTTATAGTTTTCAGAGTACAGGTCTTTTGCCATCTTAAGTTGGTTTAGTTCATTTTTTTTTTTTTAATGCAATGGTAAATGGAATTATTTCTTTAATTTCTCTTTCTGGACCTTTCATTGATAGTGCATAGGGATGCAACTGATTTCTGTGTATTAATTTTT
Organism: Oryx dammah; assembly: GCF_014754425.2. Lineage (NCBI taxonomy): Eukaryota > Metazoa > Chordata > Mammalia > Artiodactyla > Bovidae > Oryx > Oryx dammah. Next base: position 62,776,639 of record NW_024070205.1, on the reverse strand, counting down.
TATCCTGCAACTTTTTGCTTTTTTTTTTTTTAAACTGAATTAATTGATGAGCTCTAATAGTTTTCTGGTAGAATCTTTAGGCTTTCCTATACATAGTATCATGTCATTTGCATACAGTTTTACTTCTTGTTTTCCAGTTTGGATTCCTTTTATTTCTTTTCCTTCCTGATTGATATGGCTGGGAATAAAATTTGAATAAAAGTGGCAAGAGTTTACATCCTCATCGTATTCCTGATCTTAGAGGAAATGCTTTCAGCTTTTCACCATTGAATATGGTGGAAAAAAGGGCTTAGTCTCCAAAATTTACAAACAGCTCAACATAAAAAGCAAGCAAACAAACAACCCAATCAAAAAATAGGTAGAGGATCTAAAGAGAGATTTCTCCAAAGAAGGCATACAGATGTTAAAGAGGCACATGAAAAGATGCTCAACATCTCTATAATTATTATAGAAATGCAAATCAAAACTATTAGTACAATGAGATATCACTTCACACCAGTCAGAATATCTGTCATCAAAACATCTGCCAACAGTAAAAGCTGGAGTGGATGGGAGAAAAGAAAACCCTCTACTTTGTTGATGGGAATGTAAATTGGTACAGCTACTGTGGAGAGCAGTATGGATTTCCTTTAAAAAAAAAAATCTAAAAATAGAAGTACCATATGATCCAGCAATCCCACTCTTTGGCAAATATCTAGAGAAAGACTTGATTTGAAATGATACATGTACCGCAGTGGTCATTGCAGCATTGTTTACACTAGTCAAGACATGTAAGCAACTTAAATGCTTATTAACAGATAAGCAGATAAGGAAGATGTGGTACATACATACAATGGAACACCACTCAGTCATTAAAAAGTGTGAAATAATGCCATTTGCAGCAAGGACAGACATGGAGATGACCACACTAAGTGAAGTAATTCAGAAAGACAAATATTATTTGATATTACTTATATGCAGAATCTAAAAAGAATGATACAAACAAATTATTTATAAAACAGAAAATGACTCACAGACTTAGAGAATGAACAGATGGTTACCAGGGAGGGGAAATGTGGCAGAGGGGAAGGATAGATTGGGTATTTGGACACTGCTATATTTAAAATGCCTTTTCATTAAATAGACAGATAAATAGATAAAATGGTGTGCTATTCACATAATAGCCTGCACACATCCTCCCATGTACTTTAAATCATCTCTCCATTGGTTACATAATAAGTATTGTTAATACAATATAAAAGCTATGTACATAGTTTCCTTTTTAGAACTTTCAGAATTATTTTTTTCTGAATATTTTGAGTCCATGGTTATTTGAGTTTGAAGACACAGAACCTGCTGATAAGAAAGATATTTGTTGTTGTTCACTTGCTAAGTCATGTCCAGCTCTTTGTAACCCCATGGACAGTAGCATCCCAGGCTTCCCTGTCCTTTGCTATCCCTGGAGTTTGCTCAGATTCATGTCCATTGAGTTGACTATATAATCTATATTATCCATGTCTAAAATCAGAACAACAAGCATTAAGAAAGACTATATTTTTCATTGTTGTGAAAAGATAAATCTTTCCGCAATAGGAAATATCATTGAGTCGAAAAATCAAGCTTAATGAGAGTAAATAAAACATCTAGTATAGTATCATAATGTCTTCTACATGCTACTTCCTTAATTTATAATTGCTAAATAAGTAAAATGAAATGAGGCAGCATCAGAGACTTCTAGCATAAAAAAACTTTATCATAGAACTAATTGGTCAAAAACATACATTCTGTTCTTATGAAGAAATTACAATTACTTATCAATATTCTAAATCTAGTCCAAGTTTCTGCTTATAATGTAGTGGATTGGGTAGTGTATCCCCCATATCCGTGCGCCCCAGACCCTCAGAATGTGACATTATTTAGAAATAGCATATCTTTGCAGACATCATTTAGAATTTTGAGATGATATCATCCTGGATTTAGATGAGGTCCTCATTCCAATGACTGGTGTCCTTAGAAGAGTGGACACAGAGGAAGTCATGTAGGGGAAGCTTTGTGAAGATGGTGGTAGAGACTGGAATGATGCTGCCACAGCCAAGAAACACCAGGACTACCAGAAGCCAGAAGAGACAAGGATTCTCCCCTAGAAATTTCACAGGGAATATGGCCATGCCCTCACCTTGATATTGGACTTCTGTTCTCGGAAATGTGAGAGAAAAAATTCTGCTTCTTTAAGCCATGAAGTTGATAATAATTTTTTTTTTTTTGCAGTAGATCTAGGAAACTAATACAGGTAAAGAAGGCTAAAGTGCGCATTATTCTCATCCTTAACATAAGAACATAGTTTACATAAGCTACCAAATCACAGTTTTTGATAGTTGGAAGGCATCCAACTAACTCAAAATCTAGACATCAAAGAGGAGGAGACAGATACTTGATTCCTTGGGAGAAACAACCATATGAATCTGTAACAATAAATCAGCTAATCTTTTTTAAAGAATTGCTGAAGGCTGACTGTGGCACTGATTAGAACATAGAACCCATGGCACCTGTATGCTCGATGGAAATTCAGTGACCTTTGGACTCTCACCCAGTGAACTAGTTAGTGGTTATGAGAAAGGTCTGGGCACAGCAAGAGGCCAGGAGAGTCATCTGCATGTGGTTCAGGGGTGGGATGACGTGTGCAGAGGTCACATGTCATGGGGGAGGATGAGTGACCTCACTTGCATCCTTCTCAATTCAGTTCAGTTCAGTTCAGTTGCTCAGTCGTGTCCGACCCTCTGTGACCCCATGAATCGCAGCACACCAGACCTCCCTGTCCAACACCAACTCCCGGAGCTCACTCAGATTCATGTCCATTGAGTCCGTGATGCCATCCAGCCATCTCATCCTCTGTCGTCCCCTTCTCCTCCTGCCTTCAATCCCTCCCAGCATCAAAGTCTTTTCCAATGAGTCAACTCTTCGCATGAATGGTGGGAAAATTACAGCAAATTCAGTCAATACTGCGGCACCAGTTAAGAAAAATTGGGTTTTAGAAAGACGGAGGGAGGGAAAAGAAAATGTCTTGAATCCAGACTATCAGAGAACTTCTGGATGAGGGACAAGATAAATAAGAAGCCCCACCAGATACAGGATGCAGTACACACCTAAAATGGGGAATATAACAGAATAATAGACAAATACTCTCTCATGCGTATTCACTACGACCACCACCATCAGGACAGCAAGTGTACAGTGACAAGTAATAGCATCTCGGATGGGGCTGAAAGCAAGGTCAGAGGAAAGACCTTACCCTGTAGGGGCACTGATATCATGAAAAACTCACTGGAAGGCATCAGGTGAACTTAAAAGAACATAATGCCTGTGGGTAACTGATAAGAACTGATAGAAATAAGAAACCTCAGTTCAGTTCAGTTCAGTCACTCAGTCATGTCTGACTTTTTGTGACCCCATGAATTGCAGCACACCAGGTCTCTCTGTCTACCACCAACTCCCACAGTTCACTCAAACTCATGTCCATCAAGTCGGTGATACCATCCAGCCATTTCATCCTCTGTCGTCCCCTTCTCCTCCTGCCCCCAATCCCTCCCAGCATCAGAGTCTTTTCCAATGAGTCAACTCTTCGCATGAGGTGGCCAAAGTACTGGAGTTTCAGCTTTAGCATCATTCCTTCCAAAGATATCCCAGGGCTGATCTCCTTTAGAATGGACTAGTTGGATCTCCTTGCAGTCCAAGGGACTCTCAAGAGTCTTCTCCAACACCACAGTTCAAAAGCATCAATTCTTCAGCGCTCAGCCTTCTTCACAGTCCAACTCTCACATCCATACATGACCACAGGAAAAACCATAGCCTTGACTAGATGGACCTTAGTCGGCAAAGTAATGTCTCTGCTTTTGAATATGCTGTCTAGGTTGGTCATAACTTTTCTTCCAAGGAGTAAGTATCTTTTAATTTCATGGCTGCTGTCACCATCTGCAGTGATTTTGGAGCCCCCCAAAATAAAATCTGACACTGTTTCCACTGTTTCCCCATTTATTTCCCCTGAAGTGATGGGACCAGATGCCATGATCTTAGTTTTCTGAATGCTGAGTTTTAAGACAACTTTTTCACTCTCCTCTTTCACTTTCATCAAGAGACTTTTTAGTTCCTCTTCACTTTCTGCCATAAGGGTTGTGTCATCTGCATATCTGAGGTTATTGATATTTCTCCCAACAATCTTGATTCCAGTTTGTGCATCCTCCAGCCCAGTGTTTCTCATGATGTACTCTGCATATAATTTAATTAAGCAGGGTGACAATATACAGCCTTGAATGAAGCTCAGTTCCTGATTAGATTGATTCAACTGCCCACATTATAGGCTATCATAAAAGAGTTGTACCTACAGAGAGAATTAGTATTATCACTTAATCTCAGTGTCCAAGGCTCTACAGAAGACATCAGCTTTTAACAACAATAACAACAAAAATTAGATACCCAAGTAAGCAATAAAAATCAACACACAGTCAAGAAACAAACAAGGAATATCATCAATATTAAGGAGGACACAGGGTTTCAAATTATTAGCTATAGAATATGAAATAGCTATGATTAATGTGTGGACTTCCCAGGTGGAGCTAGTGATAAAGAACTTACCTGCCAATGCAGGACACATAAGAAATGCAGCTTTGATACCTGGCCTAGGAAGATCCTTTGGAGAAGGGCATGGCAACCCACTCCAGTATTCTTGCCTGGAGATTCCCATGGACAGAGGGGCTGGTAGGCTACAGTCCATGGGGTCACAAAAAGCCAGACACAACCGAAATGATATAGCATGTAAGTATGATTAATATTTAAGATGTTTTAGTGTAAAAAGGGAAAAACATACATAAGTAATTTCAGCACAGAAATAAAAATTATAAGAAATAATAAAAAAGAATTATAGAAATGAAAAACATGATATCAAACATAAGAATGCCTTCAACAGATTCATCAAAGAAAAAATAAAAAATTGGCTACATCAAAACTGAAGTAGTAAATAAAGCTGTCTAATGCACAGTATAAATATAGACAATTGTACTGTATTATAATTATAGCTATCCTATAGGAGCAATGATGCTAAAGCTGAAGCTCCAGTACTTTGGCCACCTCATGCGAAGAGTTGACTCATTGGAAAAGACTCTGATGCTGGGAGGGATTGGGGGCAGGAGGAGAAGGGGACAACAGAGGATGAGATGGCTGGATGGCATCACGGACTCGATGGACATGAGTCTGAGTGAACTCCAGGAGTTGGTGATGGACAGGGAGGCCTGGCATGCTGCGATTCATGGGGTCGCAAAGAGTCGGACACGACTGAGTGACTGAACTGAACTGGACTGAACTGATAGGAGCAATTCTACTACTATACATTAATGTCTTAAAATAGCATGCTGTATACAACAGGCTTATGCAATGTTACACGTCAAATTTGTTCAGACAAGATTAGGCCTATTTCAGTTTCAGTTCAGTTTCAGTTCAGTCGCTCAGTCGTGTCCAACTCTTTGCGACCCCATGAATTGCAGCACTCCAGGCCTCCCTGTCCATCACCAGCTCCCGGAGTTCACCCAAACTCATGTCCATCAAGTCAGTGATGCCATCCAGCCATCTCATCCTCTGTCATCCCCTTCTCCTCCTGCCCCCAATCCCTCCCAGCATCAGAGTCTTTTCCAATGAGTCAACTCTTCGCATGAGGTGGCCAAAGTACTGGAGTTTCAGCTTCAGCATCATTCCTTCCAAGGAAATCCCAGGGCTGATGAGTATTACTTTACTAAATGGGCCTATTCATGAACAGTATGAATAGGTCCATTTAGTAAAGTAATACTCAAAATTCTCTAAACCAGGCTTCAGCAATACATGAACTGTGAACTTCCAGATGTTCAACCTGGTTTTAGAAAAGGCAGAGGAACCAGAGATCAAATTGCCAACATCTGCCCACTCCAGTTCTTTTGCCTGGAAAATCCCATGGATGGAGGATCCTTGTGGGCTGCACTCCATGGGGTCGCTAGGAGTCGGACACAACTGAGCGACTTCTCTTTCACTTTTCACTTTCATGCATTGGAGAAGGAAATGGCAACCCACTCAAGTGTTCTTGCCTGGAGAATCCCAGGGACGGAGGTGCCTGGTGGGCTGCTGTCTCTGGGGCTGCACAGAGTCAGACATGACTGAAGCAACTTAGCAGCAGCAGCAACAGCTGGATCATCAAAAAAGCAAAAGAGTTCCAGAAAAACATCTATTTCTGCTTTACTGACTATGCCAAAACCTTTAACTGTGTGGATCACAACAAACTGTGGAAAATTCTGAAAGACATGGGAATACCAGAGGACCTGACCTGCCTCTTGAGAAACCTAGATGCAGGTCAGGAAGAAACAGTTAGAACTTGACATGGAACAAAAGAGTGGTTCCAAATAGGAAAATGAGAACGTCAAGGCTGTATATTGCAACCCTGCTTATTTAATTTATATGCAGAGTACATCATGAGAAACGCTGGGCTGGAGGAAGCACAAGCTGGAATCGAGATTGTCGGGAGAAATATCAAGAACCTCAGATAAGAAAATGAAACCACCCTTATGGCAGAAAGTGAAGAAGAACTAAAGAGCCTCTTTATGAAAGTGAAAGAGTAGAGTGAAACAGTTGGCTTAAAGCTCAACATTCAGAAAACTAAGATCATGGCTTCCAGTCCCATCACTTCATGAAAATTAGATGGGGAAACAGAGAAAACAGTGGCTGACTTTATTTTTTGGGCTCCAAAATCACTGCAGATGGTGATTGAAGCCATGAAATTAAAAGATGCTTACTCCTTGGAAGGAAAGTTATGACTAACCTAGACAACATATTAAAAAGCAAAGACATTACTTTGCCAGCAAAGGTCCGTCTAGTCAAGGCTATGGTTTTTCCAGTGGTCATGCATGGATGTGAGAGTAGGACTATCAAGAAAGCTGAGCACCAAAGAATTGATGCTTTTGAACTGTGGTGTTGGAGAAGACTCTTGAGAGTCCCTTGGACTGCAAGGTGATCCAACCAGTCCATCCTAAAGGAGACCATTCCTGGGAGTTCACTGGAAAGACTGATGTTGAAGCTGAAACTCCAATACTTTGGTCACCTGATGAGAAGAGCTGATTCAATGAAAAGACTCTGATGCCAGGAAAGATTGAGAGCAGGAGGAGAAGGTGACAACAGAGGATGAGATGGCTGGATGGCATCACCAACTCAATGGGCATGGGTTTGGGTGGACTCTGGGAGTTGGTGATTGACAAGGAGGCTTGGTGAGCTGCAGTTCATGGGGTTGCAAAGAGTCAGACATGACTGAATGAATGAACTGAACTGAACTGAGGGAAGTAGGGCTCTAGACATGTCAAATTTATTCAATGAGGAAAAAAAACAAAACAAAACAACCTTGAAGTGTTTCAAAGACATTTTCAAAAGAATTTAAAAACAAACTACAGACTGGGAGAAAATATTCATAAATACCCTATGGTGAGAAAAACAATCTGACAGGATACATGCATACCAGGTTTCATCACAGCCCTGTTTACATAGCAAGCAACCTAAATGTCCATCAACAGAGGAGTGGATAAAGATTTGGTACATATATATAATGGAATACTGATTAGCCATTAAAAAGAGTGAAATGCCATTTGCAGCAACATAGATGAACCTAGAGATTGTCATACTGAGTAAAGTAAGTTAGAGAAGGAGAAATATCGTAGGACATCCAATATATGTGGAATCTAAAAAGAAATGATACAAATGAACTTACGAAACAGAAACAAGACTCACAGACATTGAGAAATGGAACTTATCATCATTACCAGAGGGAAAGATGAGGGAAGGGATAGGGACAGTTAGGGAGTTTGGTATGAACGTGTACACACTGCTATATTTAAAATGGATAACCAACAAGGACCTCCTATATAGCACATGAAACTCTGCTCAGTGTTATGTGGTAGCCTGGAAAAATTTCTAAAATACATTAAGAAATTTCAATATTTATTAATGATAAGCCAAATGAAAGTGGGTAGGCACTTTAGGAGACCTTTTACTGAAGAAGATACAGGAAGTCACATGATAGATGACTGAACATCATTAGTCATTAGGAAACACAACTGAAAACAGAATGGGATACCACCATACACTTATTAGGGGGCTTCCCTAGTGGCTAAGTCGATAAAGAATTTGCCCGCAATGAAGGAGAACCCAGTCTCCTGACCTATCCCGGGGTCAGGAATATCTCCTGGTGAAGGAAATGGCAACCCACTCCAGTACTGTTGCCTGGAGAATTTCATGGACAGAGGAGCAGGACAGGCTGCAGTCCATGGAATCACAAAGAGTCAGACCCATTTGTGCAGCTAACTTTCACTTTCATACACTTATTAGAGGAGCTTAAGTAAAAAAAAAAAAAAGAAAATATAAGAGCTGCAATATACGTAGAACAACTAGAATTCTCATACACTGCCGGTTAGAAAGCAAAATGGTATAGCCACATTGGACAGTGTGCCAATATCTTATAAAGTTAACTATATGCTTACCATATGATCTAGCAATTCCTCTCACAGAAGACTGCTCAAGTCAAGTGAAAATTTATGTTCACTAGGTGTGAGTGTGTCCTTTTATATGATTCTCACTCTTCCTGACTTTTTCAATGATGACACTAACAGTCAGCCATGATCACTCTTAAGTAGTATCCTGTATAATCAATAGCCAATGGGATCCTTGCTGTCTTGACGCTGTGTGTGACCCAGGTACCATGACAGAACCCTAATGCTGGAGGTTTGAAGTCAAATTTGTCTGTCTGCTAGTCTGGTGAAATGGAGACTCAAAATCATGAATGAAGAATAGTTACAGATAAAACAGAAAGAGTAAGATTATTTGTACATCAGAATGTGTGGCTTAAACAGTAAAAATTTACCAAATATTAAAAGTGATTATTACAAACCAGGGGGGGGGAAAGCCTATCTGTGATTGTACATATAGCAACTTTATTCATAATTACCCAAAGAAGAAACAATACAAATGTTTCATGTTTAGGGCATCAAAGAAAACAAACTGAAATCTCTATTCACTGGAGTACTGCTCAGCAATCATAAAAATGAAATGAATTACTCATATAGTTAGTAATATGAGTGATTCTGACATGCATAATGTTAATGCTATAAACCAGACTCAAAAAATTGCATACTATAGGATTCCACTTCTGCAACACTCTGCTTTGCTCTCTCATTTTATTTAGGTTTTGGCTTGAATGTCACTCCATTTGCAAGAACTTAATTTCACCCAGTCTAAAAGAACTCCCTATATCCCCACGATTCTCTACTGCTTACCTGCATTTTACTTTTTACATAACACTTATGTATATCAACTATTTACTCATTTACTGAATATTTCCCCCACTAGAATGTAAGTTCTATGAAGAGAGAAACATTTGTATCCTCATTTTTCTAGAACATAGTAGCTTGTTCATAAATGTTATTGAATGAATAAACAATTGGTTCTGAAACAGAAGATGATTGGTCAGCAGTTACATCAGCATTAGCTCCTCTGTGATAATAGAAGTTGGGTCTGATATAACTGTAAGGAGAGCGGTTGGTTCTGAACAGACAAATTGTAGAAATGTAGCCAAGATAGAGGAGGTTAGCTATTTGATTATGTCTCATAATTAATCAAGTAGTCACATAGCTGGTAGGGGATTAAGGAGTATTTACATTATACAACTAAGCCTCCTAAATAATTTTCATGGATATTCTGGAAGAACATTTCCTGCTTATAATATGATTATCACTCTATCATTTTTTCAGATTTGTGATTGACAACTTTTTATTGAAATGTAGTTGAATTACAACATTGTGTTAATTATGGCTGTTCAGAAAAGTAACTCAGTTATACATATTCTTATTATCCATATTATTCTTTTCATATTATTTTCTATTATGGTTTATCATAGGATATTGAATTTAGTTCTCTGTGCTGTATGGTAAGACATTGTTGTTTGTTCATTCTAAATAAACAAGTTTGCATGTGCTCATCTCAAACTCCCAATTCATCCCTCTCCCACCCTCCTCCTCTTTGACAACCACCAGTTTATTCTCTATGCCTATGATTCTATTTCTATTTCATAGATAAGTTCATTTGTGTCATATTTTATATCGCTTAAATATGATATAATTAATATATATTTGTCTTTCTCTGTCTGATTCAATATGATTATTTCTAATTGCATCCATGTTTCTGCAAAAGGCATCATTTCATTCTTTTAATTGCTGAGTAGTACTCCATTGTGTACGTGTGTGTGCAAACACACCATATATTCTTTATTTATTCCTCTATTGGTAGACACTTATTAACAGATTGCATCCATATCTTAGCTATTGTAAATAGTGCTACACTGAACATTGCAGTGCATGTATCTTTTTGAATTATTGTTTTCTGTGGATATATGCCCAGGAGTAGGATTGAGGGTCATCTGGAAGTTCTTTTATTTTTTAAAAGACCCTCCAGACTGTTTTCCACAGTGACTGAACCAACTTACATTCCCACTAACAGTGTGGGAGAGTTTGCTTTTCTCCACACACTCTCCAGCATTTGTTATTTGTAGATTTCTAATGATGGCCATTCTGACAGGTGTAAGGTGGTACCTTGCTGTATCTTTAAGCTATTTCTGTAAAGGTGAACACAGTTTTACAATGAACTCAATCACACCTTTCACACACATGTATTTTACAAATATCTGTTCATAAAAACTATCAAACTAATCATAATTTTAGTTGATTATGTTTATGGTGTATGTGTTTATGTGTGTTTCCTACTGCAGTAAATATAGACAAAGTTTACAGATAATTTATTTTTGTCCAAGAAGCCCACCAACTGCAAACTGAGAAATTAAAGTCCAGGATAATCTGTATTTAAAACAAACAACAAACACAGCAAAAAAAAAACCCTGCAGTTTAAATACTTAAGCATAGATTAGTAAATAAATAGGGAATGTTTGCCTCAGTGTATCTTAAGGAATGTTTTGCATGTCACTTCAAGCATTTAACACGCTTTAAGTAATGCACATTCCTGAGTCCCTACCCATATATAGTAATTTGAGTCTCAGATAAAAGTTTAAGAATCTCTGATTTTAATAAACTGTGAAATTGAGATGTATTATAGAATAAAGAGCTATGGTCTTCTGATTTATTTATATTTATAAGGAAAACCTTAAAGAACATATTACAAGGAGCTTCACAACAAAGTCAGTAGCCGAAATGAGACAAGTGGATAAAAGTTTCTCTAAAATCATAATGGTCTTAACACTAATCAGTTAGTAAACACAAACGTTCAGTAAACAATACTAATATGGCCTGAAATTCAATTTGAGAGAATTACGTGTAAAGAAAAAAATCCCTGTCAGATGAAAATGTATCTATTCCCTCTGAGACTTTCTTGATTAAAATAAATTTTACTTCACTTGATAATATCTAATTTTAGTAATTAATGAATCTGACTCTTGGGAATGTTTCTTTTATTGAACTTAAATGGAGTAAGCTAATAAGTAATTAGTCTGTCTAAATGCTTGTAAAATATAATCCCTATGTTCCTTCTAGGTTCCCTTTGTTCTGTTTGTATCACTAATCATTTCAAGTAGTTTTAATTTTGTGAAATATTTCTAAATTAAAGATAGGTAAGTAAAATATGAGGAAATACTTTGTTTCATGCTGTTTCTTTGGTCAATGTAAGAATGTTTAATTCTTCGAAAGACAGCATTTTCTTCTTCAATTTTATAAACAAATTACATAATTCTAGTTTTTGAATTTCCCATTTATTTGATGATTTAGAATTCATTTCTGAACACCTAGGTCTTCATCTATTTTTAGTGTATTTCCTCTTTTAAAGTGACTTTAATGATTGTGCATGTTTTTGATGACTCGCAGATTTACATCTCTACTCCTGGTCAGGCCTCAGAACATTAATGCTGTGAACATCTCTGCTTGGATTTCTGAAAGTTAACTCCCTGTTAAATAGAATTAAAAAATCTCCCTGAAACTTCATAATCATGCCAGGCATTTTTACCTTATTCTTGTGCCATATCCTATAACAAATTCTCACACTTTTAATTCCCAAATACCTCCCTACATCTTTTTAAATACTTTTCTATAGTTCATTGTCATTACCGTCACTCTCTAAGATACTATCATTTCTCACCTGGATGACTGTGGTGGTTTCCTGACTGTCCCACTCTTCATTTGCCTCCAATGTTGCAACCAACATAATTCTTATAAAATTAGTTCTATTTGTTCTCTGCCTGAAACTCTTCACTGACTTCCTACTGAGTTAATATAGGTGAGAAATTAATTCATTAATTAATTGTTTGAATGCTGTTTGTGGTAAGCAGAACTTTAGCATTAAAGATGTTCCTGCCCAATCTCTGGATATGTTACCTTAAAACGGGCAAAAATAATTTTTCATATGTGATTAACTTAAAGATTTCAAATGGGAGATCATCCTGGATTATCCAGGTATGCTGAATAAAAGAGTCAGAAGACATGATAATGGGAGGAGAAGAACTAGGGATGCAGTGTGAGAAAGTTTCTAACCCTTAACTGGCTTTGCATAAAATAGATGGGACCAAGAGCCAAAGAATAAGCTTTACCTCTAGAACCTGGAAAGACAAGGAAACACATGGTCTCAAAGAGCTTCCAGAAGGAGCAGAATCAAACTGAAAGCTTGCTTTTAGGCAAATGAGACCCCTTCTGTCATTGTAAAATAATACATTTGTGTTGGTTTAAGCCACTCAGTCTGTGGTAATTTATTACATCAGCAATAGAAAATGAGTACACTATTTTTACAAAAGCAGTATATTATATAACTACTTTATTTAGATCCTTATATTTTGATATAGATTGACCCCCCCCCCTTTGTTACATGTAATTTGATCAATCTGAAATACGGATTTGTTATATAAAACAAAAATTTTGATTTCTTTCCCATCAAACATTTTTCACAAGGGATTTCTTAAGGTTTGGTCCCCCTATAAAATTTGACTGACTAGTTCTAAATCTTTTTTTCCATAGTGAAGAATCGTGTTCAGTTAGTCAAAGACATACAACACTGGTCAGTTTTACTATTAAATTATGGTGCAATGAACCCATTACTTTCATATCTAGTTAGTACACAATCAGGTTACCACAAACAGAGTTATGAAGTCTATGGAAAAGAGCAGATGGAAAATGCTAGTGGAGAAAGGATAAAGAAACTTTAGCAAAAAAAAAAAAAAAAAGAAAAGAAACTTTAGCAGTGAAACTTTTAAACTGTAATCCTGCTGATTATTTTTCTATGCGTGGAATTTAGAATTTAACACCCCTAACTCACTTAGAGTAAACTTAATTTGTCTGTGGAATATTCTTTGCTCATTTTTCATATTCGTAAAACATTTTGATCTTATTTAAAAGAATAATGTCTTTTTGAGATGATTTGGGAGAATGGCATTGAAACATGTATAACATCATGTAAGAATCGAATCGCCAGTCTATGTCCGATGCAGGATACGGCATGCTTGGGGCTGGTACACGGGGATGACCCAGAGAGATGTTGTGGGGAGGAGGGTGGGAGGGGGGTTCATGTTTGGGAACGCATGTACACCCGTGGTGGATTCATGTCAATGTATGGCAAAACCAATACAGAATTGTAAAGTAAAATAAAAAATAAATTAAAATAAAATAAAAATAAAAATGTGAATGTATGTAAAAAATAAAAAAGAATAATGTCTATCTGTCTCTAGTGTAATTCCCTTAATTGCTCAATTTAACTCTTATGGAAACATACATACATACAACAGTTTAATTGTGTGACATGTTAGTATTAGATTTGTCTTATTCCCCACCCTGTAGCTAAAACCAAATGCTGTCATTGTAGCAGAAATGAACAATATGAGAGATATCAGAAACTCTTACTCCAATGATTTATCAGATATTTAATACTTTTAGAGAAAACTAATTAATCCAGGCAGTTTAAATTGTAGAGATATTGTCTATTTTTGCAGTATAATTGCTTGATAATTACTTTAGCTCTTTGTTCTTAATTTTTTTTTTTCAAATAGTCACTCATTTCTACTGATAACAAATTCTCAGGCAGCATTCAATCTTCTAGGTCATGAATCAGTACAGACAGTAACATACATCCTATTTAAGATATGTATTGAATTTGAAAACATATTGGTGAACATAGTCCCTTAACAATTATACTTCTTTAGCTGGAACAAACAGATTGACTTGTGAAGGACACACCATTGGATTTCTTTTGATCACCACTGGCAAACACAGACATTTGTTACCTTATTGTAATGAAATATCACATATACCTGGTAATCTTACCTTCATTTTTCTACTCAGACTTGAAAAAATATATTAGACTAGATATGTTTTAATTAATATAACATTGCCACTGTTATTCTTCACTTTTATCTTCAAACACATCTATTCATTCATTCAACAATTACTGAGCAGCCACTGAGAAACAGGCAGGGTATGGAGCAACAGAAATAAAACCACAGACAGATGAGATAAAGAGGTATACTTTAGACATTATACTTGATAGAAGAAACATGATTTAAAATGTAGCCAAATGAATAAAATAATTATAGATTATATAACATTCAGTAAAAGAAAGAATTGGAGAGTGAGTAAAACAGAAACATGGGTGCTGTTTCAGATAGAGTTGGCAGAGAAGGCCTACCAGCACCCCTGAGTCTTGGATAATGAGAAGCAGGCACCTCTCTGAAGAACCTACAGAGGAGCAGTTCACCTTGAAAGCAGTAAGGGCCAGGGTTACTAAGGAGAAAATGAGATTGACATGTCCACAGATGAGTAAGGAGTTAATTCTTATGGTGAGATGATAGAGAAAAAGGAGGGGCATAGAAAATGAGAGGAAAGAAGTATGATTTACTTCTTATTGGCCATGATATAAATTTTGAATTTTTATAAGTAATTGAAGTATTTTCTTAAAAAAAAAATGAGGTGCTCTGTATTTTGCTTAAACAGATCACTCTGATCACTATATAGAGAATGGATAGAGGTGGGAAGTAGAAACAGAGTGATCATTCAAGAGGTTTTAACATTTGTTTAGGTAGAAAGATAATTATGATTGGACTAGATCAGTGGCATTATGAAAAGAAGTAAAGATATATATCACTCTGTGTATATATGTATCTCACACACGTGCACATACACACACGTGCACACACACACACACACACACACACACACACACACACACACACACAC